>NC_136489.1:111856690-111919190 GCF_053919585.1 Euprymna scolopes | reverse complement strand
GCCTATATTAAAATTTACTACGTCAGCAACTATGCTTCACAATTCATAGTTATTGGTTAATTATTTTAGCAGTAAATGCTATCAAATTATGTATTTTCAAATACTTTTTGTTATAATACCTTTACTTTATAAATTATTTTATAGACCAGTTTTTGCTTTATCAAACATTTTAAATTTCAATCGTTTTAAAACAATTGTCCTCTTTTCAGGACGTTGAATACAAGATGGAAAAGGGGGGAAATTCGCACAATTTTCTTATTTCATTTCAAGCTAGGCCGAAAAACTCTTGAAACAGCTCGCAATATCAACGAAACAATTGGCTCAGGAACCATTATCGAACGAACTGCACAATGATGGTTTAAGAAATTTCGTGGCTGAACCTTGATATTGATGAGTGGATGTTGACAACGATGTATTAAGAGCCTTGGGCAAAAAAAGAAATCACACATTACCATCAGAGAACTTTCTCTTGAATCAGCCGTAACGTATTTTCAACCACTTAAGAGAGATTGAAAAGACAGATTACTGGATAAATTGGTGCCTCAAGAATTAAACAACCAAATGAAACACAGTTATGAAGTCCCATTTTCCCTTATTTTACGCAACAAGAACGACCCGTTTCTCGATCGGGTTGTTACTTTCAATAAAACGTTGGATCCTTACGACCACAGGCGCTGCTCAGCTAAGTGGTAAGACGCCGGCAAATTTCCACGACACATCCCGAAGCCAGAGTTGCACCCCAAAAAGGTCATGCTAAATGTTTGGTGGTATGCGACCGGTCTCATCCATTGCAGTTTTTTTTAATGCATGCAGAAACTATTACGACGCAATAGTACTGTCAATAAATGAATGAAATCCGTCAAAATCTCCGGCAACACCCAGCATTAGTCAACAAAAAAAAAGGCCCTCCTCTCGTCCACAACAATGCCCGACCGCACATTGCTAAGAGGATCACGCAGAAGTTGAACGAATTGGGTTACGAAACTCTTCTTCATCCGCCATACTTTCCAGACCTCTAACCTACCGACTATTACTCTTTCAAACATCTCGACAATTTTTTGCGTGAGAAATGCTCAAAAAACTGAAGCGATATAAAAAAAAACGACTTCAGCTACTTCATCGCTACCAGAACACAAGAAGTTCCACGAAAATGTGTACCACGTCTTTAAAACACTCATCGGTGCTACGAAATTTCTTAAACCATCATTGTGCTGTTAGTTAAGTAGTGGTTCCTGTGTCAAATGCTAAGTTTATATCCCGAGCTATTTCAGCACCTTTAGACCTAGCCTGAACTGAAATAAGAAAATTGTGTGAATGTGCTTTTTTTTCATCTGGTATTTTGAAGAAAGAAAAAGGCATAATTGTTTTATAATGATTGTAATTTAAACGATTAGATAGTGCGAAACACGTCCTTTTAAATGATATATAAATCAAAGTATAAAGCAACGAAAACTTAGTTGAAAATACGTCATTGGTAACCAAAATTAAAAATACGGCAAGAACTTTGTTCTTAACCTAATAGTTACAGAATAGCTTTTGACAATATTTTATTGCATTGAATTTGAAGACAACCAAGTTGTTATCAACAAGGAAACAATTCAGCGAAAATGTGTACCACTGACAGGAAGGATATGCACCCACCAAATATTATATCACCATATGCATATATGCAAAAAAATAATAAATTACATATCCAGGCGAGGCGGTTAACTGCAAAATTAAAATATATCTCAGAAAATATTTTTACTATGCAAATATATAGTTTGTTATAAAGGTTAATTTTTAGCATTTATAATTTAAATATAATTTCAGGTGTATGGGCCTGCGAGTCCAAAGGTCCGATCTTTACAAATTACACATCAAAGTAGGCTGTGTTGTCGCAATAACGGGTCAAATTTTTTCTTCTAAGTGTTCTATTGTGTCTTATTTATCAACGAATATATGTAGCTTTACATAACCCCAAAGAAAATAATCCAGTGGGGTTGAATCGCAGGAAGAGGTCAATTGCGTGAAAGTATTCATTCATATAATTTTTCACTCAGTAAAGTGATCGTGTCATTTGCAATTTGCAAACGCTGCTCGGATGTTAATCACCTTATGATGAATTGCCAAACCAAGCAGAACTCAAAATAACCGATATGTGCCAAAGTTGCATTTAAAGAAAATAAAGTCGTTAATTTAAAGTTTGCAGCCTCTATGCAATCACTCTCTCTCTGTATAAATAATTTCAAATTTATGTCAGCGACTTTCCAACAACTCTATGTATCTGTATTGGTATTAAGTTCGCAATGCATAACAGTGTATATATTTGTATACATATAACAGGTTGACAAGAAAGTTCTTGCAGGTTTTAACTTTTAAATTCAGATGAACATATCTCGACTCAAACAAAAAAAATCATTGGTCGAAATAAGCATTATCAGAATCTACACAAATTCGCCAACGCAAAACAAGCGTATTTATGGTAGCACATCAAAGGCCGTAAACAACCTGATCTTGAGCACGTGGTACAATGGGGAAAGGTGGCTGGTTAATTTTAATGCATCTAAAACCAAGCTTCTATCTATACATCATCAACGTCCTAATGCCCATCTGGCATCAATTGAAATGAATGGCTCTTGTCTTGGGAAGGCATCATGTTTTGACAAGCTTCTGGGCTTGACCTTTACTCCTGACCTGACTTTTCAGTATATCAAATCCATTTCCAAGATCCCTAGAAAAATGGCGGGATCCTTCTACCGTTCCAGTAGATATCTCACTCCTGATGCAATTGTCTAACTATATAAAAGTAAGGTACGTTCAACGATGGAGTATTGTTGCCACATCTGGGCAGGAGCTGCTAGAAGCAGCTTATCTTGCCTTGACAGAGTTCAAAATAGACTTCGTAGCTTAGTAGGGGATGCTCTTTTTCCTTCCCTGTAACCTCTTTCTCACAGAAAAGACGTTGCGAGCCTGTCTCTGCTTTATCTTTATTTTCATGGCAAGTGCTCATCCGAGTGTCAATCTATGGTCCCCCCTCGTCAAACTTGCACGATAAACACTCGTCTAGCCAAAACCACTATCAATAATTTCCCACACTCTCTATCTGTGCTTAAACCTAAATGTACATTCCATTGACAAAGCTTCTTACACGCCTGTGAAACTCTCTTCCGATTGCCTGCTTTCCAGCTGACTACAATCTGATTGTCTTCAAGTCCAACGTAAACAAGTTCTTAATGAACCGTCCCCCTAAGTAAACAAATTTACAAAATTCCCACTACTTATGTTTACTACACTATAATCACATTGACTGAGTTATATCCATTAACCCTTATCCTCGAATGGCCCCCCGGCCTTGATGAGTGGTGATTCCTGTGTAAATAAAAAAATCACGCAAACATCTTGCATTCTAGTGGCGATGAAGTCGCTGAAAGCATAAAAGGTTTTTGAAGCATTCTCACGCAGAAATTTGTCGAGATGCTTGAAAGCATTGGTAGATGAGAAGTCTTGAGAGGATGGCGAAACATTTCGTAGCCCAATTCGTTCAACATCCGGTGGATCAGTTTAGCAACGTGCGGTCGGACATTGTCGTGGAGAGGCGGGCCTTTTCTGTTGACTAATGCTGGGTGTTATTGTCGAAGTTTCTGATGTATTTCATCTATTTGTTGACAGTACTTTTCCGCCATAATTATTTCTGCATGCATTCAAATCATGTATTTGTTTATCTGAATTTATAAGTTAAAAACGCAAGAACTTATCAACCTGATTATATTCAGCCAATTCTATTAACCAATGCTACTACTTGGTTAACGATCCGTATCTTTGAGCTTGCAATCACATCCGTTTCATTAACCTATATCTCCGATTGAGTCTTGAATTCGATAAATAGTGACTCGGTATTAAAAAAAGAAGGAAGCCAAGATTCTATTGTTGTAGTGTTGGTATAATGAAGTGTGTGTGTGTGTGTGTGTGTGTGTGTGTGTGTTTAACATACCTTAACTTCATGCGTCGTTGATCTTGTCCACTTGGAATTCATCTTGTTCTTGGAGGGGAGACTGGAAACCTGTTTTGGACGAATATTCATTCACTTCCAAGACGATGATTGGTTTTATATGTTTTTTTTATTCACCTTCCAGGTCTCGATCGCAAAAGAATGGAAAGTGAATATCTTTGTTTGCGTGGTTACTTCAAGGTCTTATTTGCACACACGTCAGCGCCCCCCCCACCCCCGAGTGAAGGGGAGGGGACAACCTGTTAAGCCGTCCGCTCCTCTTTACGTCCAAAACCCAACACTCTGACTCCAGCTAACCTAATCACGTGACTCACACGCAGATCCGATCAGCTGACCCTTACTTCCGGTAAAACGTGTCTACAATATGATTTACCACATTTCTTTCTTATGTTCGACCTATTTCCTAACACTATATTATATTTCTTGTAGTCTGTCTTTCTGTCGGTCTCATTGTCCGTTCTAATTTTCTCAGAAACTACTGAGCAGATCTGGCTGGAATTTTGAACTGACTTTTTTATGATAAAAAGCAATACAGTAAGTATTATGGTATTTGTTTGATGCAATGTTTACGGTGAACAATAATTAATAATGATCAGTATTTAATGCAAAAATGATGACAATTGAACCATATTTATTGATAAATTCAGTATAAAGCAATCCTTCGCAACATGTTATAACTTTTGCTCGTTCCTAACACGATAATATGTCTAGTCCATTTTTATATTCTAAAGATAACCCATTAAATGATGACACAATATGTCTATTTATCTTGAGCACATAACTCACGGAGCACAAAAACACGGTGTCCCACTACTTTTCAGACGCGATGGATATTAACAGATGGGTTGATAAGAAGCAGCTTCTTGAAGAACCGTTTGAGAAAGACGCGGGTAGAAATGTGATAAGCGCATTGTATTGTGAGACTTAGTGTAAGGGATTTGAACATTGTCAACCCCTCGTCAGTGGACGAATATATTTATACAACGCAAAATTACGTTAGACGAACAGATCCTGATTCTTTCCCCAAGGAACTTTCGCTTTCACCTTCACGTTCCTATGTAAGCGTATCAAAAATGATAAAAAATAAGATAAAAAAAATATATATATAACTAAACGAAGCAGAAAAAAAATTGACTTTCATTTTCTATATTCTCTATACTGTAATGTTCTCTTAACCTGAAGGTTTTTATCTTGTAATTCAGTCACGTGTTTCCTTTCGCTTCTTCACCGTATATCTTTTTCTTCTTCTCGCTTCCTTTCTCTTTCATCCGTTTTCCTTCCTCCCTCTTGTTTTGTGCATTCCTATTGGCATATTTTTTTTCTCCTATTTTTCCATCGTGGGCACCACGATTGAACAGGTCTTCACACTTTTTTTTTTCTCCAGCGAACAACATTAATCAATATCGCTTCCGGTAAACGGTCCGCTTAAGACTTCGATAGTGCAATAGAGGTTTTACTCGCCACACGAGGGACGCAACTTTAATTCTCTGTAGGACTTCATTTCAATTTTATCTTTACTCTCCAGATGTGCGCATATTTGGCTTCAGGGCAGCACAGCGTCTGCCATAAGGATGCAAGAGAAGAGCGTTGAAAAAGGGCTGAATTGATGAAACTTGTAATGCGATACGGTTATAACACGTTGCGTGCAAAAACCACTGGCCCAAAACACACACACACACACACACACACACACACAAACCACAAACACACACAAGAACACACAAACATTCTTTCTCTCTCTCTCTCTCTCTCTCTCTCTCTATCTATCTATCTATCTATATATATATATATATATATATATATATATATATATATATATCTTTCTCTCTCTATCCCTCTCTCTCTCTCTCTCTATGTCTTCCTCTCCGGCTTCTTTAATTCCCCCCTTTCTCTTTCGGTCATTTCTTTATTTTTTTAATTTCTTTTTCGTTATGTTACTTTCTCTTCTTTTTTCTGTCCCCCTTCCTCTGTTTATTTCTCTGTTTCTTGCTCACTTTTATATCGATATCTTTGTGCTTCGCCATACTTCTTCCTTTTTATTCCGGTCGCGTTCTCCCCCCCCCATTCACTTTGTCTCTCGCTTTATATCTTCTCCTTTTAGTTTTATTTCTTTCTCTCTATCTATCTCGGTTTCTTCTCTCTCTCTTTCTCTCTCTCTCTCTCTCCCTCTCTCTCTCTCTCGGTCTCGCTCTTTATTTGAAAACATTTTTCACTCGGGTTGTCTCTCTCCTATTCTCTTACTTTTTCACTTTCCTCTCTTTCTATTTTTTCTATTTTTCTCCCTTTCCCGTTTTGTATTCTCTGCTTGTCTTTCACTCTGGTTTCATTCCCCCTTTCTGTTTTATTCTCTATCTTACTTTTCTCGTTCTGTTTGTAGTTCTCACTTTTGCTATCAGGTTCTGTATAAAACCGGACTGTTCCTTCTTCAATCTAGCTTATGTCTATTATTGATGTTCGATACTTATCGGAGGCATTCCGATAAACAAAACTAAGAACACTCCCAGACGCATAAATTACATGTGTGTAAAATTTAAAAAAAATAATGAGATTGGCCCAGCGATTTCGGAGTCCATAGGAAAAGAACTCACACACATGCACATACGCACACAGACAAAGTGCCTTTTATTAGTAGGGACAAATAATAGTGCGGCATAGTCACGTTAAAACACAGGTTCCTGTTAAATCGCTGATGTTAGGTGATATTGAATCTGGTCAGTACGGAATGCCTAACTGTTTAGGAATACCAGGTACTATAATTGCTTTCCGTTTATTATCGTTTCCAGTCGTTATAGACTTCCTTTTGCCATTGAAATCATTTATTCAAGTCAACCTGCTTATCTTCTTGTTTCTGAAATAATTCCGAATTCAGTGCCGATTCTGTTTGACATTACGTAACCCTTTCTTCACAGTTACGCACTACTTTTACAGAAAGTATCCATTGTCTCTGAAAACAAAACGGAGGTCATAAAGGATATGCATTGCCCTATATACCGCACATCTGAAGAAGCGCCTATGCATTTTTACATGTTATCTTGACTTGCAAGAAACGCAGACTTGCATTAAATAAAACATTATTGAAATAATCATAATTTAGATTACCACTCATGTCATGTTTTTTTTTTAAGAATTGCAGAATATTTCTACTTTTATTTTCATTTATTTTATTTTCACGACATATGGTCCTTGTCTGCTTTATTTAATTACGAATATATAAAAAAATAGATGTATTCAATTATCTTGATATATTTATTCATGGTGTTTGCTTTAACTAGAGTACAAACCAAAAGTGTTTGCAAATAGTTATATTATTTACATTTATCGTCAGCAATTTATTTGAAAGAAGACGCTCTGTTTTTGTTTTTGTCGATTATCGCAATATTGGTTTTATTATTTTATCTCGAATATATATTTTGCCGATGAAGTAAATCCATTTATTAATTGAATATGGAGAGTATAGATTATCGTTCTTTTCGTCCTAACAATTCTTATTTTATCACAAACCAGGCATAAAATGTAGTTTAATATATGCACTTTGATAGATTTTTTTAAGGTAGTACTTATCGACCTGTCATTAATGAATAGTTCTTCAAATGAACTGTAATATCGACTCAAGTCGAGAATTGAATCTTTTCATCAGAAAGCATCATACCAACCACTTTCAAACGGCTGCAATTAATCCAATCTTCGAACAGTGCTGTACCCGAATACCAGTTCCTGATGAATATAAAAGAACTGTTTCCTTTCGAGGTAACCATGCAATTAACACATCGTTTTAAGTCGTACGTATGGGGCATCTTTTACTGCTTCTGGAATATGAAAGCATTGAATATAGAGAGTCATAAATGAAAGCTAGTATTTGGGCAATTTAAAGATTAATATGAAGACAGATGTCTAAAAATCAATGTGGTAGTACGAGACACTGTAAAATAATCGTTTTAGAAAATATTGTAGCATAGAAAATCAAATATGCTTACGTCAGAACTATTAGAAATGTATATACTAAAAGAAAAATTCTTCCAGTTCTAAGGAAATCAAAGTTATTGCTGATAGATCGAGACTAAATTTCTTACACGGAGTATAATCTTTAACCAGCTACAAATTTTCATGCCTTTTTATGACTTTTCGTGTCTTAATCTGTCATAATAAATAGCAAAAACCGGCGTTTTTGAAACTCTTTTATGCACTTTGATATATTTTTTCAAAAAAAGTAGACCGATTTATTGATTTGAAACAAGGAGTATAGGATATTATTGTTATTTTTGTCCAAACAATTCTTCTTTTGTGACGTTTATTTAAGATATGTAAAAAGTTACAAACCATGCCTGAACTTTGATACAATTAATAGAATGTTGGAAGCCTCACCTATATGGCATCTTTTGATGCTTACGAACCATGAAAACATTGAGCATACAAAAATATTTAAGTAATTTCGTAAATAATACACCACGTTGCATTTTTGTATTTGATTTTTTAAAAATGTTTTTAGCAAATAAAAGTAGATTAAATAACGGAAGTTGCTGTAAAACTTTATTTTTTGGAATGAAATTCGTTTTCTAGCATAGAAAATCAAACCGAAACAAAATGAAATGTGCTTAAATGTTAAAACGTTTGAAATGATAACAATTCTACAACAAAATAGAAACATTTTATTAAAGGTATTACTTATTTAATAGTAATATGTGATTTTTTTTTCATTTTTCAATCAACTATATTAGTTTTTATTCCATCTTTGCAAGTAACTTGGTATCCACAATCATCAGTTCAATGTTTCTATAACAGGCCATAGGTTTTTAATCATGTTCAAGTCTGGGCTTTTAGGTGTGAGAAATTGTACAATTATAAAGCAAGCCCCTCATTGGCTGATTTGGCCATGACTATTTTTTTTTTTTTTTTAGACCAATCTTATTGGTCGATGTTTTTAACCGCCAGCGATATGCTTGGCGGGCTTTTTTGATTGTCTTTCAGGTAGTTCCAGACGTGCAGCCAACGAAGAAAGAAACACGGAACTCAACTCTCTATGGATATGATAGGGGTGACTCTACCCTTTGTCTCATTGAGACTTTATTTTTAAGCCTAAATGATTAGGCTAAGTTATTATTATATATGTCTCCCAGGGACCTTTTTAAGGTCGTACTTATCGACCTATCATTAATGAATTTTTTTCAAATAAACATTAATTATGAACTTCTGTAATGTCGACTCAAGTCGGGAATTGAATCTTTTCATCAGAAGGCATCATACCAACCCCCATAAAACGAATGCCATTAAACCAATCTTTGAACAGTGCTGTACCAGTATACCAGTTCCCGATGTAGATAAAAGAACTGTTACCTTTCGATGTTGTTACCAGCTCTACACAGAGGCAAATCTGGCATTTCCTTTTTGCAACGAAGAAAGAAAAACATTTGTATCGAATCTTAGAAGTAGGATTTGTTGTAATTGTTTTAATTTTTTTTACTACTGTCTTGAAGCAGAAAGCAGGCAAGATAAAGTATCTTGGAGAAGTCGTTTATCCATTTTTTCCTTTTTAATCTTTATATTCAGCAAGCAATTCTTCAGTTAAACGATATACATAACTTGGGGCATTATCCTGCTAAATACTTGGCTCTTTCGAATTCAACCAATGGAATCTAATAATTTTCTAGGAACTTACAATAGCTAAGAGTGTTCAGTATTAAAACCTCAAGCACCGTCAATAATTCAATTAATCATCATTAAGAAATCAAGTCTAGAACATAACTCTTTGAACGTTTCATTCACAACCGATGCCTCTTACATTCAGTAATACTTTGACTTCATTTCTCCACAGGAGAGGCTAAACATTGTTTTCATATACTCCTTAGCGAGTTCCATTCTATTCTTCCGATTAGGTTTACTAAAAATCGGGCAAAAAATTTGATCGTCTATTTGCCATCTTGTTTAGAATACGATTGCGTGTCGTGACATGATATTCCCGAGACGAAAATTTGACTAAAAATTGTTTTATTTGTATTGTGCGTATTGTGCAAGAGACTTGTTTTAATTTTTCTTTCCTCTCTCCTTAACAGTTTACATCAACGACCACCGTCATGCTCTTTGCTTTAACATTTTCCATTGTTTACATACCTCTTAACTATGCGATGAAACCGCTTGGTGATTTTCGAGTTTTACGGTTAGTTGTACTATTTTAGCGTTCTATTCAGGTGCAAACATCTTTCCACGAATCATTACCACAAGTGTAGCTATATTGCAAACACCGTTTATTCACTATCAAGAATCAATGACTACTAAACATTTAACACAATAAAATATCAAATTATATCTCGAGATTAATTATCAGTGAGATAGCATAATGAATTTAATTCTTTAGAAATCGCTCCAGACAAGGATGAAGCCATTTGATGCAAGGAGCTACAAATACTCCAAGGTTAGAAATTAGCCAGAAATGAATGCTAGATAGTTAGAGCGATAGATATCTTGCCGCAAAAAGTAACAGTTCTTGCTCCATTGTCCAAAAATATCGCCCAATGTGAGGAATAAAGACCAAAATAAGGCAAACAAGAGTTACAAAGTTAAACCAACGTTTATTTTATTTTTTACTCTGCCTTTACATTAATCTAGATTTAAGATATGTGATATAATTGCCTTTGTAAGATCACCATTCTTACCAGCAAGCACCTTTTGAGTTCGCAGTTTACTTATCGCAAAGGTATATTTCTGTTCATATCTATCTGATTCTAGCTCATATCTTTTCCAGGATTGTTTATTTCTAAACAATAGATGAGACTTCGACAGTTAATATAGAGTAAAAGTTTACTATCGAAGTCTATTCATATAATATTTATTGTAAGTTAGTTTTTGACTTTGAAATAGAATTATTTTAGCTCATTGCATCCAGTGGTTTCATGCCTTATCTGACACAACTTGCACAGACAGCTCTCTAAGACTTGGGGATAACGGAAGTTAAGAGGTAAATCAACACGCCCCAATTTTCCCAAACTAAATATTCATCACCGGATTAACATGAGCGTCATACGAAGGTGTAATAAACATAGCATCAACGAACTGCATACAACCCTTTGTAGAGATGCGGCCGTCATAAAACATACTGCACTTAGTCACATACGGGTCAGAATTTAAGGTTTTCTTTCGTATAATTTAACCCGGATAAACATGCGAAGTTCACTGAAAATACAACGTTTATTTCTTTCTTTATTTTTCTTTGTACTTAAAAATGTATTGTATTGATTTCAACACATACTAGTTTTATAGAAATATGTGTCGTCTAAAATTACCCTATTTTCTTTTGTAAAACTACATTGTTACTTTGTGCTCCTAAATATAGCTAACTTGTATTGCATGTTCCGTGGTTAAAGTAACAGAAAATAATGTGCATTGATTTTTTTTTTTTAAACAACCGCAATTGTTTGCGTGCAGTCTTCAGAGTGGGAATGTATTTACGTTCAGAAGAACACAAACACATTCCCACGCATCTCGGGGAAAGGGGGTTGGGTCTGACACTTTTGCTTGAGACATATTGCATCTGACCCTATAGATAAGGACTCTTACAAGTAATGAGGTGAAAAAATATTCGGAAGAATTGGGCGTCAATAATTTGACATATGTGCGAACAAAGAAAACGGAAGCAGTACACACGTAAGACATGTTATTTGATCGAAAAAAGCAAGAGGATGTTTGAGACAGAAGACAATTGATAGCGGATTCCTGTGCATCGAACAAAATGCGATCTTCAATCGCGAGTTAGAGAAAACCTTATTGTTCACGGGCATCGTGCTTCGGGATGACTAATGTTGGATAAAGAACACAATACAGGTATCATATATAACAAGACATATTTACTTCGATATGATACTAGACGAACGGACAATAATGAAAATCATCAGTTTCGATCGAACGGTCCAACATATTTTTTTGGGCTGGTGCATCTGCTGCTAGCCTCTCGCTCCTAGACAAGGTTCAAAAGAGTCGCCAATCTGATAGGGCCTGAACTGATATCTAAGCTTCAGCCTCTGTCCCATCGACGAAACGTTGCATCCCTCTGCCTGTTCTACAAATATTTTAATGGTGAATGCTCTGACGAACTGCTGACACGTGTGTCCCCACGACGTAGACACCCTCGACAAACCCGACAGGCAGCTAAATCCCACCCCCACACAGTAGAGATCCCTAGATGTAAAAGATCTGTCTACTCCAGTAGTTTCTTCCCCAAGAACCGTTAGACTCTGGAATTCCATTCCAGGTCCCTGCTTCCCTAACTGTACTGACATGCAGAA
This sequence comes from Euprymna scolopes, assembly GCF_053919585.1. NCBI lineage: Eukaryota > Metazoa > Mollusca > Cephalopoda > Sepiida > Sepiolidae > Euprymna > Euprymna scolopes. Next base: position 111,906,926 of record NC_136489.1, on the reverse strand, counting down.
GTTCAAGTGTAACGGGAACCGACATCTTACTGCCCAAATCTCAACATAGTGCCCCAGTAGTTGCTGCCCCTGATAGTAGCCCCCTACACCAAAGTGGCAATGTGCTTTGTTTTGGGTGAAAATGTAATTAAAAAAGAAAATTAAAAAAAAAAGGAATTTGTACAATCCACTGCGATCATATTATGTTTTATATAAAAAGCCGTATTCTTTTAGTATAAGAAACAACCATCAGTCTGTGTCTACACCAGGGCCTGTATTCCATATTAGATATTTGTACTCATAGTTTTATTTTATATATCGAGTAAACGTCGTCTTTTCTGTGTATGCATGTTAGCGCGATTGTAGGTGCATTCAACATTACTGTATAAATTGAGCCTTGATTTACTGCATGAATTTAGTGCCTGAAAACTATGGTGTAGGGAAAATGCTAAACACGTATGATATTTGTAAAAATTAAACAATTAATTACAATGCATTTTTATTTTCAAGATGCCCGCGTCAAATCTGATAACTTTTTTTATTTTCTTTAAATTCACGCTTGGTTTTATATATTCCAATTATTTTAACGATATTCTTTAAATTCACGCTTGGTTTTATATATTTAAATTAATTTAACAATGTTAAATTTCACGCTTGGTTTTACATATTTTTTATAAGTCAACGATATTCTTTAATCTCACGCTTAGTTCTATATATTTAAATTAATTTAACGATGTTCTTATATTTTACGATTGGTTTCATATATTTAAATTAATTTTATGATGTTCTTAAATTTCACGCATGGTTTTATATATTTTAAATTAATTTAACTATATTCTAAAATGTCATGCTTAATTTTATATATTTTAAATGATTCAAAGATATTCTTTAATTTCACGCTTAGTTTTATACATTTAAATTAATTTAACGATGTTCTTAAAGATCACGGTTGCTTTAATATATTTACATTTATTTAACGATGTTTTTAAATTGCACGCTTGGTTTTATATATTTTAAATAATTGAACGATATTCTTTAATTTCACGCTTCATTATATATTTTTAATTAATTTAACATATTTTAATTTCACGCTTCGTTTTATATTTTTTAATTATTAAAATATATTCTTAAATTTAACACTTGGTTTTATATATTCCAATGATTTCAACGGTATTCTTTAATTTCACGCTTGTTTTTATATATTCAAAATAATTCAACGATATTTGATAATTACACGCTTAGTTTTGTATATACCAAATAGTTCAACAACATTCTCGCGTTTCATTCCTGCTTTTATATATTCCAAATAATTTACCGATATTTTTAATTTCAAGATTTTTTTTCACATATTCCAAATAATATAATTACGTTCTTTTTTTTCACGCTTGGTTTTCGATATTTCAAAAAGTTTAACGAGAAATTAGTAAAGGAAATAAATGAAGTTATTTAATTGTTAATATTTTATTTATTTAATTATTCAGTTAAAAGCTTACATAAAGTTATTTTTTCGTTGAAATAAAGATGAATAAAATAACCGAGCTGACATTATTATTTACTATGATAATTATTAAATACACGCACTAGTGTTTCATCTTTCGGGTATCATCAGTGCAAGGGATATATATATATATATATATATATATATATATATATATATATAAACTTATATGTATATAAACTTATATGTATATAATTTGAGGTTGCTGTTTTCAAAGGAAGGTTAACCAGTGAAATATTACGAGGTTCATACGAGAGTGCTCAATACAGTAGTAGAGCAAGTTATATTTGTCTTTACATAAGCAGTAGTTTGTTGCTACACAGTCATGAGCATGTTTCGGTCTACCAGTATTTACCAACTAGAGACCTCATCAGGCAACAACCCTTATTTACGAAAACGGAATTCAAAGTGCTTTGAATTCCGTTTTCGTAAATAAGGGTTGTTGCCTGATGATGTCTCTAGTTGGTAAATACTGGTAGACTGAGTTGCTTTGGAAGTTGTCTTCCATGTATTCTTGTGTGCATAATATGTAACACCCCTCAAAATAATTTAGAATTGAAAACCCCATCCCGGTATGTTAAACCACAAGTACTGCGAACACAACATTCATGAAAACTATCCAGTTGGACGGTGTGATTCCAGTATGGGGTTCATGCTTCTAATCTATACAGCAATTTCGAAATAATCAAGACACAATAAACAGAAATTTTAATTTTAAGAAATATCCCTCTTTCATTCCATAACATAGATAGTAGTTTTCCAAAGGCGTCTGTGGCCTTTGATATCTTATGCATTATCTCATCATCATCGAGCGATGGTGATGCAATCACTTTCCTTCTAAGATGTGAAAAGGATTCAATATACTTCAAAGGATGTCCATCAATGAAAATTGTGCGGGGAGGTTCTTCATAGACAGACTTTGGAATGTTCATGCTGGAATAAAAAGTCCGTTTTTATACTTATTGCTAATCCAAACGCTTTAGTTACATGAAAAACCTATCGACTATTTCTTGTGCTTTATCAAAGCTTTATGAAAGATATAAGACACACGAACATGGTTACAAAGCGTAACTAAATAAAGTTTCGTTATCATTCAGATGTCCGTAAAAATATTATATTATCAATTTAGACTACTAATCTTGCTCCTTATGTTCACAACGTTTCGACCGATGTAACAACGATCTGATTAAGCCGAAACGGTAAACTGTTACATCTAAACTAGTGTCAACAACGTGCTAACGAAATAACAAAAAGATTTGAAATATGAATCTATTTTGGAAAGTAAAAACTATAAATGTTGAAAACGCACTTAAATTGAGTCGACGTTGGCGTTCATGACACGAAATATTAAATAGCAAAGTGTTTAAATCATGAACGCAAATGAAAAGAGGAAAAAGAAGACGGATATAAAAACGGTCATTTGTGTAATTTAGACATATCCGGTTTGCTGAAAGTTTATCTGTGTGAGGATTTTATTTCCCTTTTTAAATGATTCGACGTGAAATGTTTCGTTTTTTTTTTTCAAAATGAACAAAGGTATATATCCTCTAAACAAAATCTTTTGTGAACGCATACCGTCTTGCTTACGTAAGAAAAAAAAAGTTGAAATATGAATCATAAGAAATCACCAACATCATTTGCAAAACGTAGTTCACTTAGAAATGTCATTCACTCACTTCGCATGAATCTGTCATTCTTATATTAGCACTGGTTTCCTCGATATATTTTCTATTTATCTATATATCTACAAGTTAAAAAAGCATGTCATCCAAGGCATAAAATTGTTAAACAAAATGTTTTTACTATAGGTTTTAAAAATAAAGGTACAAGATTCAATTTGAAGTATGCAAATTTAATACCTTACTTTGTAAAATGCATAAAAGTGCACTTTGAAGATAAATACATTTCAAATTGAATCTTGTACCTTTATTTTTAAAGCCTATAATAAAAAATTTTGTTTAACAATTTTATGCCTTGGATGAAATGCTTTTCTAACTTGTATCCTATCTTTTGAAGATTATATTTTATTTAATTTATTAATTTGGATTTAAAAAAAGATGAATGTGATTTTGTATGTATTTATAAAAATTCTCCTACTCTCTATTTCAGATTGTATTTCTCCTCACACCACAACTCATTTTTGCAACCCCCTCTTTGTATTATTACAGGTTTGAATATTCTCTCTGTTTCAGTTTGTAATTCTCCTCATTCCACAATTCTTTTTTGCAACTCTCTCTTTGTCATACATGTCTGAATAATAAAATCTGAATATTTTAGCAAAAATTTTAAAATAACTTTTTTAGATTAATTTTTTAAAAAACTTCTTTCAGAATAAAAAATCTTTACAATTTAATAAGGAACATATTTCATTTAGGTTTCATCAAAAATATTCAGTAGATAACGAAAAAAATAGAAATGAAAATTTCAAAAGGAGTGTATAACTGGTTACGCTCAATAGTAGTCCTCGCTAGCGAAAGACTTTGTTATTCTATTATTATTTAAAACCTTTTGTGTCCTGCGCTTTCGCGCGAGGACTAATAAAAGGAAACATATCTGTGTTTGTGTCTGTCTGTCTGTGTACACTTTCATACCAAATAACTTTGTCATTTTCAGTCTACCGACTCGAGATTTGCCATAAGATGTATTGAGATTTGGGAAGATCTTTTTAATCGATTTTCGGCCAGAAATTTGTCTGTTAAGGGATCAAAGTTCAACAATTTCACCTTTGAGAACTCTATCAAACTCCTCCGCCAATTTTGGGTCTAAACCCATTAAATTTTAGATATAGCTTTCGTGAACATGGATCTACCCTTATAATTTGATTTGAGTCCAAAACAATGAAGAGTAAAGGGATCATATTTGGCGCCAAAGTTTAAAAAAATGACGTTCAAACCGTCTGAATGAGATGAATTTGTTGTTGGCATTTTCTCTGATAACTTTCCAATTAGAATACGTTCTAGAAAGACATCGGTTACTTACTAGAGGGGCCGCATGAAGGTTGTTAACATTTTAAATTAAATTGCTTCTCTGCAACAAACGAGATTCCAACCTGGAACACTCATGTCGTTAGTTCGTGTCTTAACCACGTAGCAAGCGTAACATTCCAAAAGACTAATAATCAGTACGGTCTCTATTACAAATCGTTACTGGTCTTTCTTACACTACTTGTAATTTTTCTTTGGAATTATTCAATTTCAGTAAATAATTATCAACTTTGTTATTATTTTTGTAAAGTACATTGAAGACATTGCCAAAGCTGATGCAAAGAAAATAGGCCCCTTCTACACTGCTAGAAAAAAATTACGTTTGAAATGATTCTACATTTTTAGAAAAGCCAAAACTTACCCACATATTTAAGTTGGTTCCTTTCCCACCAACTATTTTTAGACAGGATCCAAAAGCAGTATTCAATCTCATAGGTACCGCAATATCGGCCAAGCTTCAACTTCTCTCCGATCGCTACAAGGTTACATATTTGTGTCCGTTTTTGCAAATATTTTTATCGAATGTTTTTATTACTTGTGCCTTCCTGACTTCCCGAAACTAACTTGACAAGCAGCAAAATCACACCCTTTCATTGTTAAGGTACCTAGATGCAGGAAAAACTTCTAATACATTCTTCCCTCGAATTGCTAAATTTTGGAATTCCCTTCCTGTTTTCTGCTACTCTATCTGTATTAATCTGCAAAGTTTAACTGCGATATAAACAGATATCTCGCTGCTTTATTCCCTGCAGTCTCCTGTTAGATATTATCCCAAATAGTAGCCTCTTACGTTCAACTGGCAATATGGAATGATTAGGGATGAAAAACAGTAAGAAGGAAATATATTACCCTACTTTTATCCCCTTAATCCTTTTGAGTGACCGTTGTGTTGTTGCATCTGAAAATTTCTTCTGCATTACATCTATTCTCGATTTACGTGGGCAATGTCATCAGCCGAGAAAGCCGTCGCCACAAGGACAGCTTAAAGCATCGGGAAAGAATCTATTAAGCCTACTTGCCGTAAAATATCATTAACACATCATCATGGAAACCTCATTGCTCATCGCCATCTACAGGAATCTATAAGAAGTTGTAACCTACGTTGGTTGACGTATATTTTACGACTATTATAAACCTAAATTAATACACTTATTAATGGATGAACTATTAAACTAGAGCCTACTTTTTTTTATTGGAAATTAATATACAAGAAAGAAACCATATACCTATTTATCTATCTACTAGCGCGCCACCAGGCGTTGCCCGGTCGTAAAATCCGTTGAAACATGATATTTTAATTCATGTAGATTTTATATTTATGATTATAAAGACAATTCTTTATAATTATTATATTCTACCTTCCATATAGTCGTGATTTAAAAAAGTTTTAAAAATATACATTGGATGCCATCAGCTAGAATCGAAACCAAAACATATAGCTCTCTAGTAGTACTCGGAGCCATATGAATTAAAGACAGGTGGATACCTTAACTAAAAAAAAATACGCAGTTTAACGTATAAATGTTTATTTGCGCATGCGTACTGGAGCACTCTAAGTCGACTTACGCCTACGTAGTTTTAGTATTCCGATTTTTACCCGTTAGCAGCTACTTTTATCGGCTAAAACCCAATTCGAATTTGTTTAACAGGTCCAAGTCTCTCATATATAAAGTTTGAAGTCTATAGGCTAAACATTGACCGACTAGTTTGGTAGAGACAGACTAGTTTGGTAGATTTCCTAACACACAGAGACAATCTCACTTTTACATCTATAGATTTTTTTCTGGAGTTTAAAACAATGGAATAGACCGAGCATTAGGCAGTGCATTAGTTTTTAAGATTTCAATACCCTAGTTTAAAATTGTACGTGAGTAAAAAAAAAAGGGGGGGGGCTTTTTTATATGAAACAAAGTGCATGTCATACAAATTTAAAGAAATGAAAAATTTGCCTGTTCGTTGACAAATTAAACCATGTGATCGGTAGACGATAAAAAATAGGTACGGTACACATTAGGCAGCAGTTTTTACGATGTATACACCTGATTCGAGTTTTTTAAAAACTTGATACGAGGTGTTAAAGTATAAAAAAAATTGTCATAACGTGATAATGTAAAAGTATTGCATAACAATATTGTTTAAATTAAGTGCTGTTTTTTTTAATAATCCGCAAAAAAAACGTAGAGATAATAGGTATTTATGTGATATTTTAACGTGAACCAAACGTTCGCACTTGATCGTTTGCGTAAACACGTACTTTTACGTATCTACGTTCTCGTTGTTGAGCTATCAAGGAAGCAATAGAATAATTTCTTTGTAGACGCATGCGTGCTGATCTTCATTCTATGGGCCGTTTCTTTTCAAATCGTGGACCGTGATTGTAGATCTGTCGAAATTAAGACGAATCTGCCCATGCATAAAAGCAGAATGGAGATTTGCTGATCTTCCAAAGGTTTTGCTTCGTGTGTGTGTGTGTGTGTGTGTGTGTGAGAGAGAGAGAGAGAGAGAGAGAGAGAGAGAGAGAGAGAGAGAGGAGACGCACTGGCAGGGTTTCCAGAGAACATTCAATTTAACTTTTTCATAAGTATTGCTCTGAACGAGAGACTGACCAGAGACTGTGTTCTATCCGAACGTCATCTAATTCGTCACCTGCGTTTCTAAGACGTTTTGTATCGGTATATAACCCTAGAACCCCGATTTTATCATGCTAAAATGGCCATGTTTCCTTCTACTTATTATTGGAGCAAATTTATTTCATCTGTAACATTCTTTTGAGATGTGCAAACAGTCATCACTTGCTCGATGTCAGATCTGTGGAGCTGAAGCAATTAGAAATGTAAATCGCAGACGTGATCTTGCTAGTCTCAGTCTTTAGACAAATACTAAAATGGCATGTGTTCTTTGGAATTGTCTGATCTATTTGCTAATTTTTTGTTCCAGCTAGTTGACCCATCGATCTGGTGGTTTCCATCAATTCGCTGTTTTGTTTCCGCATTGTTATACAACTTCATGTTTCCAAGAATCGCAGGCTTGGTGAAATCCCCACCATGCCGAATGCTTCTCTTTAACCTTGATTTTTCAAGACTAGGGTCAATAGTCACGTTCTATCTTTGTGATAGTTTTCGTTTGTTCTTGTCAGATTAGTACATTTACTGGCTTCACACTTTATCTGTAGTGATTTCCATAAAAATCAGGTCATTTTGCAATCGTTGCGATCAACTTATGACATGGCGCATTATCATTATGAAAAAAATAATTTTTTTTTCTTTAATTGTGGGTGTTTTCTAACGATTGCTCATTCGAACGTGCTAAAAATGCTATATAAATATATCTATTATCGCTGTTTGTGTATTTTCAAGATAATCGATAAACAAAATTTATACATTGTGCATCTCAAAATAAGTTTCTGACGTTTACGTCTCTAATCTGCTTGGGTGGATTTAACCGCTGCTGTCAACCCAACTTGTTTCCCATTTAGAATCCAAGCTTTATCCATCGTCACATATTGGTGCAATAGCTTCTTTTTTGTGCTTTTGAAACAGTTGCAAATATAAAACACTCCAAACTTGTCATTAGAAAACGCAGTACTTTGAACACAACTTTCCCATCGACAATTCACCATGCCAAATGGTAAATATACAGTCCGTTGCAGTTCTCAACTCTTCAGCTATCTCACGCAACTTTATTTTGCATTCACTAGGGGTTCTCACATGGGTTATCATCAGAGATTGTTCGCTGACAACAACCGATGGTGTTCCCTGGAGTCTGCGTAACAAGCCTTCCCAGATTACTAGTACTATTCACTATTTTGGATAACATTGCAAACGGATATTGCACTCGTTCGAAACTAATTAGCTGATCATTTTGATGTTTTACGGAACAACTGCCGACCTTGGGGGTGAGGCGAGGGTTCAGCATCATTTGTGTCTGTACGGCTGAGTTTAAATCAGCATGTCAGCTCTAAATCATTGATTCTAGATAAAACTTATTAAGCCTAAAAACAATGCATATATTAACAGCAGGTGCGTTTCTGTTTGCAATGTGATATTATTACATTTAATGTCCGATTATAACATTTACATTTGTTTATATATATATATCAAATATGGAGCAAACGTAATCATTTTTGAGTGCATCAACATCTTCATTCTGATAAATGATTTGAAGAAAAAGTAAAATAACGCACACGTGCATTAATTGGAAATACGTGTTATCTATGTAGGGTGAATAGGGCGTTTTGTTCCTTTTTCCGGACGGGACATGTTGTTTAAAATTCCATACGTGTAATGTTGAGCGAGGGGAGGTTTCGTATCTTTTAACTCGATACATTTGCTCGGACCATAAAAAATATATAAAATAAAAATGTGATTAAGATGGCTTAATTATTTCACTCACTAGGAGTTCTAACGCAGGTTATCATCAGAAATTGCTCACTGACAACAACCGATGGTATTCCCTGGAGTCTGTGTGACAAAAAGTCTTCTCATATTACTAGTACTATTCATTATTTTGGATGACCTTTGCAAACGGACTTGCATTAGCATAACAGTCGTTTACCATTGACTTCTCATTGGCAATGCCCATTGTTCTTCACTGAAATTTGGGTGGCAATAAGCCTTCATAATGTCTCAGTATACTTTGCACTCATGAAGTGGAAGTTTGGTTAGTGTTTTCGACCCTCGGTCTTTCAATCCCCCTTGAACACCGACTATTTACTGGCACTATAAAAAATTGAAGGGGGATAATTAAATGTACAAATTTGAAATTTCAATTTTATTGATTACATTTTCTTTTTCATTTAAAAACATTTTTTTAAAACTTCTATTGCATTTTCAATATAACCGGTTTGTATTTGTCACTTTTGTAGATTAATTTCTGTAGTCTAGGGTTTTTTTTAAGATTCCAGCTCTTTATAGCACTACTGTCCGTTGCATAGTTAGTCTTCTCTTGGTTCCAATTTCTCCTAATTTCCTTTCCAATTCTTTGGGACTGTCCATAACATGTCTACAATTACTGGTATTAAATTGATTTGTTTTTCAGGTTCCAAATTCCTTTCAGTTCCCTGGAAAGTTCCGCATATTTGTTTCGTTTTTCCCTTTCTTTGACCTTTACTCTTTGGATTACTGGGACGGCAACATCTATTATTTGGCGGATTCTTTCCTTCTTGTTATGTCCGGTCTTCTAGCTTTAATGAATTAATCTGCTTTTATCCTCATGTCCTAAATGATTTTATGATTTTCATTTTCCCGTACAGTCTCCGGTTGTTTGAACCATTTGTCCGCAGATATGAGGTGCAGTCATCTGCACAGTTTTTAGCGTACTGCCTTTCACATACAATCCTATCTGTCCTTATATTCTTTTTGGGTTATATTGCAACATTCACATATGTGGTTTATCGTTTCGTCGCTTTGTCTACAGAGTTAACTTTTACCCTGTTGCTATATTTTAGCGATTTAGCTTTAATGTGGTTCGTTCTAATCGCGTTTTTCTGTGCAGCCGTCAGTAGAATTTCTGTTTCTCTGTTTATGTGTACTTTTCTTCGTCATGTCCAGGTGTTTTCGTGATTCGTTTTTTTTTTTTTGTAATTTCTATGAATTGTCCATGTAGTGCTTTCTCTTCCCACTTTTTTCTTATCTTTTGTTTCTGGTTTCATCGTATCTTGTATTGCTTTACCTGACTGTATTTCGTTGCGCTAATTAATCTTTGTGTTCTAGCTCATGCACTTTTCAAAGCCTTTTTTTTTTCTACACAGTCTTCAAAATTTATTAGTCGTCTTTCTCTTCGCTTATTTTCATTTAGAGTCGGTAAGTATCGTTTTTCGGGCGTAATGTATTCTGCATTGTTATTAGTTTCCTCGATTGATCAAGAATCATAACTTGTTCAGCTTATGAATGGTCCAGAGATCCTTATTAACGATACTGCCTACGTGTTGATTCTTTTAATTAGGTTTCTATTGTATAATTTTGTCTAAACGTTTCCTTGTTCTTCTCAACTTGTAGTTTGGCGAACTTTTTGAACAACTATGCGTGTATCCCATCGTAGCCTTATGCTTTTCAGTTTGCCATTGCCCTTTAGGGTCGTCTTAAATGTTTCTACATTAATTTCCGTTTCTCTCTCTTCCTCAACTTTCTGGAGTTTATTCTTCATGTCTTTCAGCCGTTTGGCGTTTCTGTTGTGGTCTTGAGTCTGTTCTCATACCTGTCTCTGTTGTTTTGTTTTTGTTGCGTCCAAGTATTCGGTTCTTGTTATTCGTCCGTTCATGTTTTGATAAGCTTGTCTTTCATTAGTTTTAAATGTCCCGTTTTGTTTGTACTCTTCAGGTTTGTATTTGCATCATATCAGTCGTCCCTTTTTTCCTGATGTTTTTATTTTTGTTCTTCATGTTTCTTATTGGACCTTTCTTTCTGCGTGTTTATTCCTTACTTCACGAAATTTTTGTTCCCTTTCATTCTGTTTATAGTTTTAGCTTCTTTTCTATGTTTGCTGATCTGGGTTTATAGATTGTTTGTTTTGGTCGGTTTTTGTTTCTGATTCTATTTTCGATACTTACCGATTTTTCTCCTGCATATATAAAATTGTATAGATCAATGATAGTATCTGTTGTGACATATGGCAGGAGTCTTCATTTTTTTTTTCTGTTTCAGATTTTAATTTCTTCCTCTATTAGTTTCTTAGTGACGGTAGTTTTGTTTTATCCTCATACATAATTTGTTTGATATTTTCAACTTCTCTCGCTTCTTCTTCAGTGATTTCTTTTTCTTTAGTATGCTCGATTCCAGTGTTAATATTTTAACAGTCTTCTACCAGTGGGTTGTCACTAATGGACGTCTTCTGATATTTTTTAACATTTATCTTGTGTAGGATTTCCATTAATTCGAGTTCTGACAACAAACCTCCATTAAAGAGCGATCTGACTTAATCTGCAGCACTTTTTTTCACTTGCTGGCTAATCAGGAGATATGTCTCCTTGATTTTTCAGTCGTCTCCGGAAGCCCCTCTCTTCTGGTATGCTTCTGTAATAGCATTTTGTCACTGTTTTCTTTTGTGGCCCACTTCTTCATATGATTTATCGTTTAGTGTTTTCTTGTATTTCCTCTATGATGATATCGTACCTGAAAGTAGAGTAATTACTGTCATGCGTTCTGTCCGTGTCATTGTTCTTGAAATTAGAAGAGGAGCCAACATTTGCAGGATACCAACCTGGTCCCCCATGTAAGACAGCGAGATAGCACTTGCCGATCATGACACTGAGATCTTTCTTCTGAGTCAAACGGCGTATATCATTAGTATATATCATGTTTCATATTTTAGTGTATGTGGCTACACTAAGCCCAGGTTCAATGTACCTATGATCATGTCACACGGATAATGTTTATCTCATTTTCATGATATAGTATGTTTTATCACACGCACATTAAGAAGCCGTTTCAAAAAGACAGCCACGTAGGCACACACCAATAAGTTATATAATATCTACTTAATATAAGTGTTCTTAAGCTCCTCCTGAAATAAAAGGCAAATAGATCCCCTTCATATTTAGATATAAACCTGAAGAGGTGTGGGGACCAGGAATAATAGTTATTTAATGTAAATATCTAGCACTTCTAGGTTATCCTTATCAAGTTCAGGCTTTGTAAATATTGTTTTTTAAGTTAATACTTGTTGGCTTGCAAGGATAATATTTTAAGTGTCTTTTTTGTTTTGTTTCTGTGAAGGTAATTTTAAATTCGAATTTCTTCATAAAATATTTCTTTGTGCAATAAGACGAGTTCAAGGCATGCACATAATATTCTCACACAAAAGTAAATATTAATTCTGGGGTACAAATGAACTGTGTAAAGATAAGGAAACGCTGACAGTATCTTTCGTGCGTGGTCTGCTTCACGGCACGTTTATGTTTGCTTAGTAGTTTATAATAATAATAATAATCATCTCTCAAATATATATATATATATATATATATATATATATATTAATATAATAGCGTGTGTGTTATTTGATTTGTGTGTCACGCTTACATCCGAGTAACTGCCATTTAAATGTAATGGGCTTCTTTTTATATATAATTATACTAAGAATTTTTCATAAGTTTTGTTTTCGGTTTCGATTATTATTGATTGCACTCCAGTAATATTTTTTTTTTCATAAGTATGAAGAATTCGTTATAAGTTTTGGTTTCGTGTTCGATTATAGCTGTAAACTCTGTGTGTATATATATATATATATATATATATATATATATATATATATATATATATATATATATATATACTAGCAGGGGTGCCCGGCGTTGCTCTGGTGTTTGGAGGTGTATGCTGTGCAAAAAAACAAAAAAATGGTTAATTTTTTAAAACTTTGACCCCTATTATGACCCCTTAAAATTTATTGTTTCGGGCTCAAATCACTTTATTAAGTTAGATCCAGGTTCAAGGAACCTATATCTAAAATTTCAAGTGTCTAGACCCAAAATTGTCGAAGGAGTTTGGTAGAGTTCTTAAAGGTCATATCGTTAAAATTTGACCCCTTAACAGCCAAATTTCTGGCTGACACCCGTCACATCGATTTTCCCAAATCTCAGTACCCGGTATTTCAAATTTCGAGTCTATAGACTAAAAATTGACAGTTATTGCGTAGGGAAATGTACACAGACAGACAAACAGACAGACACGTTCACTTTTATATATATATATATATAAATATATATATATTAATGTTTTAGTTTTGAGTCAAGCCGATGCACTTATCATATGGATATATTTTTTATTTTTGAATTCGCAACTTTCTAATATATAAAAATCGATAAAACGTTAACTCTATAATAAGAAATATGCAAGAATTAAAATACCATATTTAAGTTCATTTTAATAATAATAATTATTATCATTATCATAATTCACATTGTATTTTTAAAGTAAAACATTTACCGTAAAGATATGAAAAGGCGTCTTTACTTTTTATAAACATTTGTGTAAATTTCCATACTCTATCAACATGTTTTAAACAAAACGTATAATAGTCTCATATTATCTGTTGAAACCAACGGTCATTAAGGCGAACCAATAAAATGGGCATTGACTACAATGATATCACAAAATACGACTACTGCGTAAGTCGTAAATGCACCTAATTCTGAGTCTTGCTATTGTAGTCTTTATTAGAGCACCCAGCCGTACACTTAAACCAGAAGGCCTATAACGTTACACAGACACATACATTAAAAGGTTTCATTTGTCACTTTCTATCCGACTTCCTTCGTCTCCATAAAAATCACATATACCTAGGATATAAAGTTTTCTGGTGAGATTGTAAAAGTGGGGCTAAAATAACATTTAAGCTGGCATATTAAACTGATTCTAAAATATTTGGAAGTACATTTTGAAGGTTCCAATTTGGGGAAATATTTTTAGGGAGAGCCGATTTTATGGGGACATTTTTAATGAAAATCATTTTAGAGAATCGTGCAAGAGACCGGGACGAATGTCACAAGCCAAATAATTAGTTCTAAATGCAATTGTAACAGGGCGCGTATCAGCGCGTGGAAAAATATTAGCAGGAGCTATAAGATAGTTGGCTTGCGAAGATATTAGCTATAGTAGCCGGAAAAAAAACCACCTATGCAAATTACGAAGTGTGTGCCAGCTGGCGCAACAAGAAATAGAACATCATGTGGTCGGGAGAAGAAAAAGTTCGATTGAAAAAAATGAAGGTGTTAAGTCGAAGACGAGAAATGTCTGTCAATGGGTTACGTGCAGTGGAGCAGAAAGAAAAAAAAACGCTGCTAGGGGAGATGGATATATGACCATGTAGTGACAGAAAGACTCTTTAAGATGATGCAGAACGGCATGGTGGTTCGAGAGAGGTTTGAACTGGAACAGGACACGGATCGAGTGTAACGACCCCGCAACACAATCTCAGAAATCAAAGAAAATAACCTTTGATCTATAGGGCATTTACATCGGATATTTTTGGTAACACTTAATGATACTAACATTATGTTTATTTTAACAAGTACGAATACCATTCTCAAACAGCAATTCCCATGACAAATAACACCCTATTTGTACGTCCACTTTTCAAAGTTTCCGGACTAGCATTCACAGGCAACATGAATTGGAACAAATGCATTTAAGACATTGCCAAGGGTGCCGTAAAGTAGGTGGGCTCTACTGTGTAAGCAAATTCGGCAAATTAGAAAATACCCTATATATTTAGAAGTCACAATTCGCCTATGCATTAAGTATTCTTGCCACATCTGTGTTTGTACATCTTCCATTTGTCTCTTTTGGCCTTTTGGTGTCAAGATCAAGTAGTATCTGTTCTTCAGATGCTGCACTTAAGATAATTTGTACCAGTCAATGGAGGGGAAACCCTCTATACTGGGACAATTATTATTTTTGGTAACCAGAATGCCCCCTTTTTGCCTACTTTTAGGGGAGCTGGTTTTTACCTCACATTAAAAACGGCCTTGTGCCTAATTTGCTCAGTGGGGGAGCAAATAAACACCATCTGTTCTTCAGATGCTGCACTTCTATTTCTTGTTCTCTTTCGGTGGAGGAGAAATCCTTCACGACTGAGACAATTTTTATTTTTGTACCTTTTCTCCACGTTAAAAAAACGACCCTGGTGTCTAACTCTGTCCCGTGGGGAGGCATAGTAAATAGGTACTCTTAAGCAGGGTCTAAAAAGAATCTCCAATCTAATAGGTCCAGCACTATCGGCCAGCCTTAAACCTCTGGACCATCGCCGCAATGTTTGATCCCTGTGTCTGTTTTACAAGTATTTAATAAAATATGCTCTGAACTCGATGCACATATTCCTTGCTAACTTGACAAACGGCAAAATCCCCCACCTTAATTGTTGCTATCTCTAGATGTCGGAAAGACTTCTGCTCTTATAGTTTCTTCTCCATACTATGGATCCCCTCCCTGCTTCCTGTTTCCTTGCCTGTACCAACATGCAGACATTTAAATGTAATGTGAACAACTCAATTCAAAATACCAATTAGATATGATCCCAAATATTAGCCCTTTACATTCCAAGTTGCAATACGCTTTTTTGAGGCAAAACAAAAAGAGTGTAAAAAAGAATACATTTACAAAAAGTTAAAAATAGACGTTTAAATCGATACGAAGTAGTAGACTATTTGTTAATATGTTAAAAATCTTTGTAGCAAAATACCTCAGCTGAGACATCGATGGCGCCAAATCGATAAATTAAAGGCCATAGATTATCCCTGGGTCTGAAAAATCGGAATCAAAACTTCACCACTCAATTACACAAATTATATTTGGCTAAAAGTTATCAATAAGAGTCAATGTTTATTTTTCATAGTAAAAAGAAAGTTCAGTGAGAAATGTTAAAAAACATCAAAATATTTGTTTTTGTTGACCAGCTGACAATGTAAAGACTTAATGAAGTGTGCGCATGTGTGTGGGTTAGTGTTAGTGTGTGTGTGGGTTAGTGCGTATGTTTTTAATTTTGTTTTATTTTATTTATATTCGAAGTTCTTCACTATCCGGGGCTAACACTTGGACTCTATATGAGATACATAGATATTCGAATGTTCTGTTAGAGTTCTTTATCTCTCAAACACTGAGTTAGTAAAGAAATTGAGAACATAAATTTTTCCTCCCAGTTAACCATTTCCATATGTTTATCTCTCGTTTTTGTCTCTTGATCTTGTAGCATCTCTTTCTTGTGGTCTCTTGGTCTTACTGAATTCCAGGACAAGAATTCATCTAGTCTGGTGGATTATCCATCTACAGACTGCTACTTGCAAAAGCTAATGTGATTTAGTCATCCTGGGGAAATCTTATTTGGGCAGCGAATACTATGTGATTTTGAATATTTGGTTAGGGTTTACTTTAATGTATCCAGATGCCAGGTTGTTTCAGCAAACACCTATACAGAGAAAGGTTAGACATTCGAGGATAAAGGCTTTGAAGTTCTCTCCTGACTGTGTGTCTACATATGTGGGAATTAAAAAAATATATATTTCCCCAACGTTGAGAGAGTCGAGGTAAACTTGCGAAAGCTCTAACATGAAATCTGACTCGAACAGTTTATTAAAAAATTTGGACTTTTATGCATGCTGGGTGGATCAAACAGGCAAATCTTATAAATTCAGAGGGATGCATCTGATTGGTTTAGGATTTATTTTTATTGGTTTTAATTGATTTATGCGAATGTATGCGTTGAGCCAGAGGCACAGATCTAAATTTAAGCATTTTCATGTTAGTCTACTAATAGAAAACTTCGTATCTCACCACAAATATATTTAAAAGTTAAAAATAACATGAAATAATATATACGATAAAACTTTCAATGTAGCATAAGATATCTGAGTGATTGCAAACCAATTTTTATATATATAAAAAAAAAACATTGTTTCATGGAATATTCTTTTTCGACCATGAAAATATTTTGTTACAAAATATTAATCAAGAAAGTGTCAAAACACGGAGCGCAATGAGCAAGATACTAACTTTTTCACACATAAATGACTCAATATATTTTCAAATAAAGTCACAGTATAATCAGTTTAAAATAAAATCTTATAATTTCTTTTAGATAGGGATGGCACATACTACCGGATATCAGACATTCATTTGCTACCTTACATATTTCAACAAAGATCGTTTTAAGACTGTAACCGCTCCTATAAGTGCAGTTGTTTGTATCTCTCTTGCACTTGGTTCACCGCGTATATTCGCAAGAAAGTTTTTAAAATTCTTATATATGATTGTTGAGCTGGATTAAATCCGACGATATGAAATAAGATGGAGGTGAAAGGACCTGAATACTCAACGTTTCGCCCGATTTATGCGGGCTTTTTCAAGAGAGATGATCTTTGACGAGAGAGTTTGAAGATTTGGAGCTATATATATGCTCTCCCCCATCATTATATATAGTCCCAAATCTTCCGACTCTCTCGTCAATGATACTCCCTCTTGAAAAAGCCCGCATAAATCGGGCGAAACGTTGAGTATTCAGGTTCTTTCACCTCCATTTTATTTCATATATATATGTGTGTATATGTATTATGGATATATTTAAACTCATAGCAAAATTGAATATTAAAATGCTCATGTCTTTGGCGGTATAGGACGAAACTCCATGAAAATTTTCAGACATTTTAGAGATTATGGCACTATTCTCTGATTTAAATTTTATGATAATTGGTAAAAGAGAACCTATGTTTTTATACAAATAAAATATGCCCAAATTTTCCTACTTTTGTATATATAGTGTCTTGGCCCGAAAGCTTTAATTTTGCTGCATTAGGATAGATTTTTCTTTGGTTGTTTTTTCTTGGTAGTCTACTAATATATATATATATATATAAGATTGTTCAGCTGTATCACATGACTTCAGTGTAGTAAGCCGAGTAGGTGCCTCAAACTAGGATGTGACGTGATCGTCCTAAGGAGCGGTAGGGCTCCCCATTTGAGGGAGGTGGAGACTCCCGAAACTCTGGAGAATGCCGGGCATCTATGCTTGTGTTATTTGTTAAATATTATTGTATGTCCGGGATAGCGGTGGCCAACCCTGCTGAAAGGAAGAGTTAAGTTATGAATTTTATTATTTTCTTATAAAACCGATATATAAATCTGATTGTTTGGTGAAATTGTGAATTTGATGTCATTTTCAGAAACATAACACTATATAATTTCGTTTCTGAGACCAGACGAGGGGTCACGGGGTTAACCTCTCCTGATCATGAGAACCACATCTGTGAGCGGTCGCAGATTTGCAGGTGCATGCAGAGGATCGGTCATCCCCCTGGGATGACGTACCTACCGGCGATTGGCTTAGAGAGCAACCTACCCTACCCCGATACCTCTGTACATAAGCGAATTCCCGCGCCCAAATCAGTTAGTTAGAGCTGAGTTTTGAGCGAATCTAATCCTAATCGAAGAGTCGTCGTCCTTTCCTTTCTATACCGTCCATCACTACCGCTAAAACTGAGTAATTAAATTTAATTGGACTCAATATTTTTTGTTAAAAATGAACAACTGAACGATTGTATAAAAGTATATATTATATTTTGTATATCTAACTTGAATTAACCAAGTAGAATAGATATATCTGAGTCCGTCTTTCTTTTGCGTGCATGAAAATCTATTCATTTTCAGTTTGAAAGCAACATATCAACCCGAAGGTGAAATCGACACCGACCGACTCGATCAATGAGTCCTACTGCACCAAGAGATCTTGCGAAGAATTCCCCGCAAAGAACGAGCACAACGCGTATGTAGCAAGGGATCCCTATTTAGGGATCGCTGAGGGTTCACATCTGTTGCCGGTGACCCGGAAAGGTCACAGGATCGAAACTCTCTATCGTCTGTAACCTGTAAACAAAATCTGAATACAAAACCAATGTAAACAAAGTGGGAATAACCAGAGGAATGTGTTTGCATCGGAATACTTCCGATAAGTAACGAAAACTAATAATCGAAAAAGAAAGAACAGTCTG
This sequence comes from Euprymna scolopes, assembly GCF_053919585.1. Classification (NCBI taxonomy): domain Eukaryota; kingdom Metazoa; phylum Mollusca; class Cephalopoda; order Sepiida; family Sepiolidae; genus Euprymna; species Euprymna scolopes. Next base: position 111,887,992 of record NC_136489.1, on the reverse strand, counting down.
ATTTTGGTTAAAGTTTACACACTTATAAAGCTTAACATCACAACTGCATCATTTTGAACGCGCTCATGTTTTATCAAAAGACGTGCTCTTGATTTTTATACGCGGGCCATGATAAAGCTCCTCAGATGCACTTGTGATGTACGGCTCTACGAACGGGTTAACTTTTGTCAAAATCAGTCTTTCCTCCTTTAAACGAATTCTTTTGATTATCTATACTTACTGAGGTATTCCGATAGAATACCTATTTATGAACATTCCCAGACATATAAACTAAATTTGTGTGAAATTTCAAAAACAAAATACAAAAATTAGACGAATAATTTCCAAGTCCATAAGGAACAAACTTACCCGCACAGACACACACAGTAGCACACGCTCCATTTTATATATACGTAGAGATATATAGCCGTCGACTGACACTCATTTCTGTTTCCAGGACTAACGAGCTTATCCAATTAAAAATTCGAACGGCCAGTCACAATCCAAATACGATCATCTATAATATAAATTTCACCTGTCTGTTTAAATTTATGTATTTATGTATGTATGGTTATGTCTCTGCCTAAAATTTTTGACCGATTTTCACAAAATCGGTATCACTTTGAAGCTCGACCCTTTGGACGACAAAAATATCGAAAAATTGGCCCAGAACATTAATTGCTTCACCCTCACGTGGAAACTTTTCTATAGGAAAAGGGTCGTTTTTGTCACCGATATTTTCACAAGTCATCCTCTCTTTTCGATTGTCTAGCCTTAATTAAAACCTTGGCGATGGGCGCAACAGAAAAGACGTCACGTTTTTTTCCGCTCTTTTTCTTCTTCGCGGTACGGGTTCGAGCCTGCTTTCGTACTACCACATTTTTTTTTTGCTCAACACACGCCTCCAAACACCTGGGCTAGTATGTGCATATAATGCATGCCACCCTTTCATCTTGTAGCTGTGGATAATTCTAGACACATTTCTAAAAGAATCCTCATACTTTCTTGGCGTTTCAGAGTAAAACAGAAAAAGCCGTCCAGAATTATATAATGGATTAATTTTCTTGCGCTTTAGAATCTGCCATCTTTTTGGAAGATTGAATAAATGATATTCAAGTGTATTGGAACAAAATTGTTAGGGTGGGGATAGATAACGAAGTGATGGTCATAAAACTGAGACTAGGTGCAGCATGTACGCACGAAAGCACACGTGTATATATATATATATAATATATATATATATAATATATATATATATATATATATATATATATAATCTAACAGATGAACAAAAAACGCAAATATAGCCACGATAACACACCCACGCATGCAAATATTAAAAAAAAAGACCAACATACACGCCCAAACACGAAAACTTACATTCATACACACAGACCATAAATGACGCACACAAATAGACAAATATACATACAAAGTACACAGGCATATAAAAAAAAACACGCATGGAATACAAATGCATAAGCAATGTCCTAAGTATACATATACCTGTGCACAAACACATACTTGAACACCCCCGCACACAAATAGGCATATAAGACACACACACATATCTAATCCAATGTGCGTCCAGACAAACGATACCTCGTGTAATTGTGAGGCAAAGGTTGCGCATTCCCAACCACACCTCTTATAAATCGGAACTGTTTGAGTCCAGTTGCACGGAGAAGTCCAGGACGACTGTAAATAATGCTGAGAAAAGCGGAGAACACATAGAGCTCCTGGAAATCCCAAAGAGTCACCCATTTAGTACTGACCAGGTTCAACGTTGCTTAACTTCGGTAATCCAATAGGAACCGGTGTGTCAACGTGATTATGCGCGTGCACATATACATAAGAAAACTATGTACACTTAGAAAAGATATATTTTGTATTCACATTACGCCCTTCACATTGCGATCATTCTTAAGAAAGATTTTAATAATTTCTTTTTTTCTGTTAAAATTATTTCAATTAGTGATAACATCGACAAAACTACTATAATGTTGGACACGCTCGTTTTAACTATGTCGTTACATTTTAACGAACCCAACACCTTGTAGAATCTATCGGAAGGAAACAGAATAAAGAAAAGAAAGTCCACGCACATTTTTTTTAAAACAACGATTTCAACCAACACATTTTTTTTTTTAATATATAAGCGGTTCATTTCTTCTTCTCTGGCCGCGTGTGACTTTTCGTCCCTGCTGTGACGTCATCCACTTGTCTCGAACACGTGCTTTTTCAGACATTGGCCAGGCCTCAAAGATCACTCCTCCAAACACCCCTGCATCTACGGCCACAACGTATTCTGTGACGTCATATCGCGCAGTCGGCTTAGTCATTTGTAATATTGTTATGCGGTTGCTGCTACTTCCAGCGGCAGCGACTCTTACAGTATTGCATATATATATAATATATATATATATATATATATATATATATATATATATATGTGTGTGTGTAGTTATATGTATACACACACACACATATATATATATACACGTTTAGTACAATAAATTTTAAAATTAATAACACAGACAAAAATTAATAATAAAAATAGTTATCGAAATTATGCAGAAATAGCGGAGTTGATCGTTTGTCTTAATAATAATAATAATTACATATATATATATATACATACATACATATATATATATGTCTGCCCTTTTAACTCGGTTCTTATTGTTGAGCACTTTTAAGTTGAAATGAAAGTCGGCCACTTAAGCTTGCATGTGCGGATTATGATGTTATGATGATTAGATCACTCTGGCGGATTTAAAGATATTTAAAAATAACTTAGATCAAGATATAATTTTTATTATCACCACAAAACTCTTTTTGGTTGGTTTGAATAGATACGGCAAAATTATTAGGCATTTGCTAAGAGCAAGATCTTTATCATTCCTAACAATATATCTACATTTTTATTAATCGGTTCAGTATATTTCGTTACGTTGAATCTTCAGAAGCGAAAATTTTGATGAACAGTAAAGAATTTTATGAAATGGTCGACAAGTAAAAACATGCATTGGATTCGATCTTTTTTTTGTATTATCTTTAAATAGATACTAATTCATACCCGCCTCTTGAGTCGTGAGTGTACAGTACCTGAGTATGTAAGTTTTCATATTAACATAGCTTTTTTTCATTGTTAGTATGGAGAAAAACGTTTTGTACAATTTTGTAGAAAATATAAGCTACTTAGTATATACGCCAGAGAGTAAATAACTACAATGAATATATTTATTTTTTGTGTAAAAGCACTATAAAATTATGTTTTTAAGCAAAAAAATAAATCGCTTGGAAGTAATGCAGGATTTCTTATAAGTCTACATCTTTCGGATAATCACAGAACAATTTCATAAAATTTCAAACACATAATGTCTTTATACTACTGTGTTGTTTCCGATGGTGAGGTCCCACCTTGCGAGCCTTGGGGAGTGTGGAGCCACCCTTTAATTGCCATTGCTCCCAGGTTCACTCTCACCTGGAGTGGTAGTACCTGTTAGGGTCCCAACTATGGGTTAAATAGAATCTGACTTTAAAAAAATATATATATTCCATTAAAAATCGTTCCTCAAAATAACTAGATTCGGCATTAAATAACCTGAAAAAGGTTGATATGCCGTAAAACAAAAACAACCAACCAACCAACCAACCAACCAACCAACCAACATAAAACTCCTATATAGTTAAGAATATTTCTGTTTAAAATGTGATTTGTATTCGAATATTGGCATATGCAGCCTTAACGTGTATAACACCTAATCATATGCTTTTAACTAATCGGTATTTGTATGAACAGAGAAACTCCGAAAAAATTAAAACGTCTTTATATTGTTCCAATATCTTACACTTTTTCCAACTTTTTATTCTACTTCTTTTTATCCACAAGGGTAGAGTTAGACACATTGGTGGATTTTAATATAGGGGTGGGGCTTAAGGGTTAACTACTCAAAAATACCTCTCTGGATTGAGACAGTAATAAAATGTGCCGCAGTCTGCAATGGTTTCTCCTTCATTTGGGTCTCGACAGGAAGATGACGTATAATATCAGTCCAAATACAACACTTTGTTTCTAGCTAAAAGACTATTTTCTTCTTCTTTTTTTGCTTTTTCAGTATTCTTTAAAAAAGGTTCTTTCTTTTTCTGTCGACTCTCTCATGGTTTTAATTTTTTTATGGCTTTCGTTTTTCGTTTTCTTTTTTACCCCCCTTTTTATCGGTGTTATTTTCTTCGTTTTATTTATCTTGGTCTTTCCTGTTTTTTTTCGCCAAAATTTTGCGATATAAAGAGTCATTCATTTCTTATGGATCAAGTGATTCTATTGTTGGCATTCGTTTCACAAAGGCCTTTCTAGTTAGAACTTTTTTAAAGATTGTACTCGAAAGGGGGGCACATAAACATTACTAATATCCTAATTAAAATTATTTCTGTCAAATATACTGGATTCGGACTTTGCACGCACAGTATTTTAGTTAGTGTCGTCAACCACTTAGCAGCTGTTATTCCTAATACAAAAATATGAAACGGTTTACATATAAATTAAAATATTCAAAATATGAGGTTAGAAAGACCACGTGCAAATTTTTATTTTTTAAATAAACCAATATTCATATGTTTAAAATTTCAAATTTTCGGTTTATAATAAAGCCCTGATACAGGAATTAATTTAAAAAAAAACAATACATTTTTTCTTACTTGCCATGGTATCGTTTGTTACAGTTTATTTGTCGACGATGGTGATTGTGTATTGCCCGGTCTAGTGGGTAGGTATCCATTTATTAAATTAAAATTGTTTTTAGCAAAAGTTTGATTTTTATTTCACTACTAGCGGGGGTACCCGGCGTTGCCCGAGTGTTTGTTTCCGGGACGGGGGGGGAGTTTTAAAAATGTTATGGTAGGTAAGTAGGAAGGATCAAACCCGGAGTCATGAGTAAAAGTAGGAAAATAAGTGTGAAAAAAAAAAACAAAAAAAAAACATCTGCAACGTTAACACTTCGGCCATCAAGAAAAGTCCATTCCAGTTGTTTAGGAAAAAAAACAAAAAAAAAACGACTACGGTAGGTCGGCGCTAACGTGAAAATATAATGTGAATTGTCCAGCACGCTAACCACTACGCCACAGAGCACTGCAGCTTAGTTTAGTGATTTTAAATAACTTCACATGAAAGAACTACGAAGCCAAACCGGTGTTCTCTTCTCAACTGTTCCTTGTGAACGATCCCCAAACGGTGTTAAGTGGTGGCAGGGGGAGGAGGAATTTATTAGAGAGAAAATATTTTACCACTTCCATTGATCTTAACCGATTTTGGCCGTGACTTCTCAGCAGAAAAAGTATAGAAATCTAAGATTATCGAAGAATTTGAGAAATAATAAGCCTATAACACACCTCAGATATTGTTCTGCCGTTTGTGCATATTATATTTGCATGAAATATCTTGATTTTTAATCCTATTAAGGTCAAAATCAGACGGGAAAAAATGAGTTCATTTTATTTATATGGAGATAATAGTTTAAACATAAATTTTAAGAAAGAAAAATAATCTAATTCATAAATATATAAATATGGATTTTTACTACTTTCTCGAAAATTAAATAACAGTATACGAAAAATAAAAGGTATTTTAAAATCACTTAAAATAATTATATATTTTCTCTAATTGTCTTATGTATATTTATACATTTTAAGATCCTTAACCTTTTACAACCTTTATTAAAATGAAGATGATTCAAACATATTCATTGTTAATTCTAGTTAGTTTAATGAGTAATAATACTATGGTTGTCATCATACTGGAAAAATTATAAAGGTCAATAATTAACCTACCACTTAGAATTTTTGCCCTTCATAAACTAATCTTGATTATTATCCATAGCGTTTGAAAAAATATGTTTTTGACAACAAACAAAATCCTCCACTCTCTAAGACGAATGGCGGAATACTTAATGTAAGCAATGGACGGTTGCAATGTGAAGGTATCTAGCATATACCAAGATACTGAACTAATACGCACAAGACGTGTTTAAATCAATTCTCACTTTGTTTATGCCGTTATATTCATTTATTTACGGCTGAACGATCATAAACGATTAGGTCATAAATGACTAAATAGGTTCCGTAAAAAGTATTGCTTAAAAAAAAAGCGGTAATTTATTTGTAAAAATAAATTAGCGTAAGAATGTTTAAACTTTGACACTACGCAAATGCTTTCACTTTTTAGATGTTCGAATGAAGTCAATTATGCAACGGTTGATGTTAACAACTAAAAAATCGACAACCATTAAAAAAAGTAATAACATCTTTTACAATAAATATTTTTGCAATAATAGTTGATTTTCACGCTTATCTGCATAGTTTTAAAATTCTGGAACTGCTTTAAAATAGTTTCAATATGAGATTATCTCGATATCTGTCTCATAGATACAGTAAATATCCAACATAACCGATGAATTTGTTTTATTGTTTGTGTCATATTCTTTAAAATAATTGTTTAAAATCCTTGCTTTACAACTTACCATATGCCAGACTTGCAGTCCCCTAAGTTAAGTTTACTGGTAAAATAAGCCATTATTTACTATCATTTAAGACTGAAATTAGAGAAACAATCTTCAAATATATGATTCATTAGTGTTTTGCTATGTAAAAGTAACGATGACATATTCAGATGCGCATTTTATGTTCATACAAGTCGGTAGAAAACTAAATTTAAATGCGTTTGGTAAAAATTATTTGGTTTATATTTATTTTATTCTCAGTTTCTGGGATGTTAACTATACCACATGATTGACAACTATGATGGATCCTTCAAAAGTCATTGTTTTAATGAGTATATAATTAAAAATGGAAACTTGAATGAATTAATTAAAAAAAAAAACTAATCAGATGATTCTTTTACCATTGCAATCTAATATATAAAACGTTATGTTTGTCTGTGTGTTTTTCTATCTCCATATTTTCGAACTATCTTCTTTGAAACTCTAAGACGCAGAGCGGCATTAGGGGCCTCAAATGATTGGATTTTTTCGGACCATTATTTTAGGGGTCTTTAGCCGGTTAAAATAGTTTTTAAGGGAGTAAAAATGAGGCAAAAGTTAAAAAAAAATCGTTATAGATTTTATATATACATCTTAGTTTATTTTTAATTTTTTATATATGCTTTCCCTGTTGGTACATTGGTAACGTCACAAGCTTTGAATCCTACAGTTTTACTTTCGATTTCGATTCTAGCTGATGACCCCCCAATTTTTTTTTATTTACTTTTGAAATCATGACTCTATAATAATAATAATATATACGAAATCAGGACAAATAAAAATATAATATTTAAACGTATTTTACGCCTAGGCAGAGTCGACCCCCGTCTAGTTATTTTATATACATTTTTTTGTTTCATTTTACTTGAATCAAAGTTCTTGATCTTGATCTCTATATGAGATGTATAGACATTTCAATATTTCATTTCAGTCTTTCATCTTTCAAACGTTGAGTTACTGACGAGCAGGATTATTATTTTCCTCTCACTTATTGACCATTCTAATACGTTATAGGTATATATTTCTTTTTATCTTGGTCTTAATAGGTTCAAGGACAAGAATTCATCTAGTCTGGTTGAGTATCTAGCTTAGTGTTGTTGTCATAGAGAACATCACTCAGAAGATGCACCAATCCTCGAATAAGCCAGCGTAAGGTAGTCATGCTAAGTAAGTTCGTTTGGGCTTCGGATATTATGTTATTTTGAATGTTAAGTCAAATTTTATTTCTAGGGCGAAAGTATCCTCATACCAGGTTGTCCTGACGAACTCCTGTAGAGATTTTAGACACTTGACGACAGTTCCTAGCATGGATTTAAGTTATCTCTAGTTTTTGTTATATATTTATATTTAACTAGCGGGGGGACACCCGGCTTTGCCAGGGCGTAAAATACGCGTAAATATGATAGTTTCATTTGTCCAGATTTCGTCTATATTATTATAGAGTGGTGGTTTCTTTCAAAAGTAAAAAAAAAAATAACATTTGGGTGCCATCAGCTAGAATCGAAACCGAAGCATTAAAAGTTGGTGACGTTACCACTTTACCAACATGCCACACATACGAATTGATTAAAATTAAAAATAGACTAAGATGAATGTAGAAAATGAGAACGATCTTTCCAATTTTGACCCCGTTTTGACCCCCTTAAAAACTATTTTAACCTTAAAAACTATTTTAACCTTAAAAACTATTTTAACCTTAAAAACTATTTTAACCTTAAAAACTATTTTAACCTTAAAAACTATTTTAACCTTAAAAACTATTTTAACCTTAAAAACTATTTTAACCTTAAAAACTATTTTAACCTTAAAAACTATTTTAACCGGCTAAAATCCCATAAAAATACGGTCCATAAAAAAAATCCAATAATTTAGGTCCCTAGCGTTGCTCTGCGACTTTTAGTTTCGGGGGAGATAGAGTTTGAATATATGGAGACAGACAGACAGACATGTAGCCTTTTATATATTAGATAAAAGAATAATTTGATTACGCGCAAGATATTATATGTATTACGATCAAATTGTTTCAAGTCAATGATATTCTTCCGTTATGTTCCGGATTTTTTTTAATATCAGGATGGACATATTGCAATATTTGATTCATTCGGATTACAAATCTTATTTTTTTTTATTACTTTACTATTATGTAATTGGCAATTTTGTTTTTCATATCGTTTGCACTGAGGATGGCACGTTCAACACTTTTCCCAAAAAGCTAACGTAGTACTTTATCCATTACAAGGCATGTCCTGGCAGAATTGCTTAAGACTTCTACCTGGCCATGGCTAACAGATCGAGCGAATGCTACTCCCGTGGAATAAATAAAGAGTTACGTTCGAATTCCCATGTAGATTTTCGAATTCGACAAGATACATCTGAAGAAAGTCGGCGATTACATTGGACAAAACATTATGCGAATAAGACGTAAGATAAGAATGATCAAACAAATCCTAATTATCAATCCTCACATTTTTTCAACATATTCTCATTTTATTTGCTAACTTCACGACGTTTCAGCCGATGGAACCTCCGATATGTTTTGGTGCGCCTTTTCGAACTCAGGAATATTTATGTTGAACTCGGGAATATACGAGCAAGAGATAAAAGCGCCGAATAACGATCAATTCGAAGTTATTGTCTTCTAGAAGTTGAAGGTTCAGTCTTTATTACAGGTGAAAATAACTAAGCATAGAAATGAAACAATATTTAATTACAATTTTGGTTGAAACACTATTTTAATAGAAGAAACCAAATGAATGGAATAAGCAATTTTGCTATATCCGAGTATAACACTGATCTATATAGATCAATATTTCGCTAGAAATGTTTATTTAGGATTTTTCAAGATGTTTGACACAAGAATGCACGCACTCTGAATAAATAGTTGGAGCCGATTAAAAAAACAAAAACAAGTGAAACATGCGTGATCCCCCGTGAGTACACAGTGAACGAGACATAAAAAATGACTAAGTTCAGTATTTGCCCTCACCCCACTCATTTAGCCCCAAAAGTCCCAAGGGGGCATAAACTCCTGGTGAAAATAAACAAACGTTTTAGGTCTTAACATACGTAAATTTGAGTTCTGCACCATGCAAAAAGAAAGAAAAAAAGAAATGACTAAGTCCATCATTTGACCCACTCCATTTAGCCCCAAAGTCTCCAAGACATTAACATATTTAAATTTGAGTTCAGCACCATGCAAAACTGCTAAATAGACATACACAGAAAATTTTCGACAAATATGGTAAAATAGTCCCCAAAATGGAGTGTTTTTATTAGCCTCGAAAAGAGCCCATAGGACACACCCAAGAGTTATCCCGAAGCATAGACAAACAAAATTATATAGCAATCAGTTAGTTACAACTTATAAAAATCTAAAGTATCAAAAAATTTTTAATAAGCACAAAAGTGTCAATTTTAGCTATTTTAACCCGAAAGGAACTGATAGGCGGGCAATCGTAGTTTTCCTGGAAAATAGTTCTGTTACTTTTTTACTCATATCATGTTTAATGTTTGTGTAAAATTCCAAACCCGAAAGGAACTGATAGGCGGGCAATCGTAGTTTTCCCGGAAAATCTGTTCTGATACTTTTTTTTTTTTTTACTCATATCATGTTTGATGTTTGTGCAAAATTTCCAAAACTTCCAAGATTATTGAGTTATTGAGAAAAGTGCGGACAGACGAACGGACAAGGGTGAATTTACAGGTCCACCCTCCTTTTGTCGGGGACCAAAAAAACAAAAGAAAAAAACGCTTCAGCACGTAAGAAAGGCATATGAGGGTGAGAAAAAGTATATAGGTACAAATAGACGTATTTTTTAGGTCCAAGTTTCACCACGCGTGTTCTTCACTTTTAGACTCTTCGCAGTTTCGATACATTTATCTGTTTGTTTTTTGTTTGTTTTATTTTAAATTCTCATTGAAACCAGATGCACTTGTTGTTACAGAAGATTAATAATTTAAATCTCGAGAGATCTGATAATGTATGCAGTGATTATGTTCTCCTACTTCTTCAGAATCGAGATGTTTTGCAAATAAAACTCCGTTATCTCCCCTCACACCTGCTGTGTCTCGTTCTCTATGTCTTACCATTTATCTCTGTCGTTCCCTCTCTCTCTCTCTCTCTCTCTCTCTCTCGTTCTTTCTTTATCGCTATCGTCCTCTTTGAAAGTTGACACGATTGTTTTCTGATTAATTGAAAAGTACGTATGTTTCTTTGACATTTATCTTAGCTGTGATGGCAAAAAAAATCTATATAATATAAGCGGGTCATATTCCAATGCCATCGGAAATATCTGTTGTCATTCCACTTGAAATAAACGCCAAGTTAAACAAAATGTGAACACATTACAAGCGTATTGAGACACGATACTGCGATACAAACGTGTTTAAAACGGGGTATCGTCCACAAATACTAGCTGAATATCTCCACATAAAAAAAGCGCCCTTGTCTCTGACTTTGCCTTCGTAGGGAAGCGAGAAATTATGCACATAATTTATACGAAGGTCATTCCAAAAGTAAAGCCTCCTGTTTTTTGTAACTCCAAAAGTTGAAGACGGGAGTGGCACCATTAAAAACGAGCGACCCTTTGTGCTCGAGAATTTATTTTCTACATAGTCACCACCGTTTTTAATAAATTTTTGCCAGTAATTCAATGATATTCGTAAGTCGGTCAGGGCGTGCTTTCTTATACGCGGTCATTCCAAAAGTAAAGCATCCCCTTTTTAACTTTTTAACCAAAAGAATTGAAGAACTACGAAGACTGGAGTGGTACTATCAAAACATGCTACCTTTTGGGCAATTAAATTTTATTTTACTACATAGTCATCAGTATTGTCAATGCAATTTTGTCAGATGCACACGACAGGGACTGCTGTCTTAGAGTCTCAGACCGTTAATATCTGTAACAGAAATGAAACTTTTAGGCCATGGATTGCATGAGTCCAATCGTCATAACAATGTAATTTGAAATCTTTTCTGATCCAATATAAAATTTAGGAGGCATTACCTTTTAGAGCGTCGCTCGTATTTTCATGACATTTTTTTGTCGGATTCCTTTTAATCTTTTGTTCACTCCAGGCATATGCTTGTAATCTGTAATCTTCGAGATATTCGGTATTGAAATCTTAATAAAATTCAAGAGGTCAGACCGGTTCCCTTCCGCAGTTGGTCATTTGGAATATCTCAAATCCCTATTTATTTGACCACACACTACTGCAGATTTCAATGTCGGTTTTGGATGTATTGGGAAAATCTACCTTATCAAAACGGTTAACTTAGATTCGAACAAAAATTAAAATTGATTCAGTCAAGACGTTTTTTTTTTATTCATGACTGAGGATAAAAAATAAAGTGCTGTATCAGACTATATCCTTAACAAAGTCGTTACATGTCCATACTTGGAATCTACACGTTGTATGCAGACAGTCGTAAAGAAAACAAAGACAATGAAAGAATTCAGCTCCCTCTCATTAGTGAAACAACATACATTTATTTACAGGTACTTTCCACTGTAACACCTTATCTCTTGTTCAAGAGTCTTCTCGCACTTAACAAGACTCCGCCGTGTCGAACACGTTGGACTCATTCCCTGTCCGACATGTTTTTGGCACGCGTCTTTTCCTGTTGTTCACTGGTTACCTTCACAGTGCGTCTCTCTCTGTCCTTCTTGGCCACGTTTATTTCTTTTTTATGATTGTTTTTCTTTATTCCCCGATATGAAACCTCACACACGGCTTTGTCCTTTGCATAAAGCTGCTTCTGCTGCCATACGCGTGTTGTATATTATAGGAGATTATATTAACAGAGAGATGATATATTAAAACGTGTTATGTGTTATCTAGTGGATGTGAGATATTGTTCTTTTAAGGTATAAATCGTATGTATGTTGTTTAGCCAGCAGGATATGATATTGGCATGTTGTATCAGACTTATCGCACGGGAATATTTTACAGGTCATATATAAGAATAATAATTTATGCTTCATACCTTTGAAGAGTTCTATCTTCCTGCTACTCCATGACGAGCGATGAAACGACCAGCACCATCCAATCGAGACATCTGTTCTTACTTGTGAAACCACAAAACAGCACTTTATATTTTTATAATATAAATTTATTACAGTTGTCTCAAATGGTTTTCACAGGATCTGCAGTTCGTCTATATTTTCTATTCTTACAGCCCGCTCCTAGCTGTCTGTCCACCCCTGTCTAAATCGTCTGTCCGCTTTGGTGGTCAAACCTTAACTCTCTCAATCTCTCCAAAACTAACTACATTACATGTTCCTTTACGTCACTTCATTACGTGTCTCAGGCCAACTTAATGTTTTCCATCTAGTTATTTGTTGATTCAAACCCCAAAATAATGTTTACATCTATTTTCTATTTTCGCATTCCTTTTCCGATTCCACGTCAATCATCTCTTCCCTAATTTGATTTACTCGTCTAATCATAACTGATCCAACGACCATCCGTCGCTCAAATCAATTAATAATAATACTAATAATAACAATGTTTTGGCCCTCGACCCTGTTTGCCACAGTTAACACATTTATTACGCTATGATCACAGCCTAAAAGAGTCATAACATTACACGCGTGTCCAAGCTCTGTAACTCTCCCATTATCGAAAGGGTCGATAGAATATCCTGTGTCAGTCATACCGACGTTTTTGTATTTTCACTTTCGATATCCTTTGTATACTCTCAACAAATAGCGATAGTATTATCTGGATCGGTCATACTACACTTCTTATCTTGATTTTTATAACTATGATACTGCCCGTTCTTGAGTAAGCAATCCGAATAACGACCCTGTCTTCGAAAACGTATTGAACGGTTCGCAACCAGAATGGTGACGAGATGTACCACGTTTATCTACAAGTAACAGCTTCAATTGAGCAGCAGAGAATGTGAGGGAACTCATCTGACATCTAGTATTATAAACAGAATGCCAATGTATCAAAAGGGGAATTTCACTTCAAGACATGCTCACAGTCTCCGTAGCCAACTGAAGAATATTTACTATCGTCGCTTTTGTCTCAACGGAAGAAAGGTGTCATTCTCTACCCTTGTAATTGCTCTTAATTTTCATTTATCAAATTCTTTCAACTTATTTATATTTTTTGCTTATTTTCGAGAATGGCACATTGCCTCCAAGAATTTTGATCAGATGTAACGACTAGCGAAAGGTCTTTCGACGGATACACACACTCATGTTAAACACGAGTCTTAACTGAGATCTAGAAGACCAAAATACGAATTTAGCTCAAATATAACGACTAGCAAAAAGTTTCTACTCTCGTGTAGATCAACCATGTTTGTATACAATACCCGTGTCTGTGTATTATTTCGCATACGTGTACATTTTGAACCATGGCTTTGCTCTCTGCCTCTATCTACACTGGAATTTCTACACGACCAATAAGGAGTTAAAGAAGAGGAGATACTATGTGACATACGGTTTGATTAGCTACTTTATATATATATATATATATATATATATATATATATATATATATAGGAACTGTTAATTTAACAAGGATAATGAGTTCTAGAAAATGCAACTAAATTGAAATGTGAGAATTCATTTTGAAAATCATATCATGAAATGGTGATTTTCTCTTCTCTTATGCAACACTTAAGGTTATTTTTCTAGGATTTTCTCAATTAGAGGTTCTTATACTATTCAAGTGATTCAAACAGTGATTCCGGCATTACTATGTTATTTCCCGTGTGCTTGCATCATAGTTATGCCTGTGCATTAAACCTTCATAAGTGCTTTTTTTCATAGCGTATGTGATTATTTCCATTTCTCGCTTCTTAAATTGGCGTCATTAATGGGGAATTGCTGCGCGTAAGTTGATACTTGCGCAAATTCATAAATCTGAGTGTCGGGTTCGACCCTTATTGCTTCCAATACACTTCCTGACAAGGGATACTCTTGTATTCCCATGGGATTGTGTATATATTCTGTACATATATACACGTGTATATAATTGAATGTGAGTCTGTTCTTCATACATACATTCACGTGTGATCTACCAGTTTTCAGAATGTCACAAAGCAACTTATCTGGTGTATGTTTACTTATGACGAGAAATAGGGGACAGAATAAGCATCTTTGTCTCTTACCAGACAAAGAAAGACATACCCCCAACAAAAGGAACGAATACCATTATTTGGGGTTATAACATTTGGCCAATTAGGGAACAGACTTGACCCATCATTTGATCTTGTTGAACGGAAATCTGCAACGAAAATTCTACCACAAACAACAGACTTCGGATTTATTTTGGCAACATTTAGTCCAGAATGATGTTTCCATCTTGGAAAGCTTATACGCTGATACAGTCCTGTCTTAATTTTTTATCTTGTCCCAGCTGGGTGCCATCCTTTCTGTTGACCGTCTCTCTCGGCCGCCCGTTACAGACTCTACTAACTTTCTAAAGTGTCTCTAAACTCGTTACGTCATGTATCTATGTAACCAAAGATCCTAGTCGGGTCTTTTGTCACGTATCTTTGTTTATTAAAACAAAACACTCCAATCCTATTTTATTAAACATTCTTCTATAAATTTTATTGTTTTGCATATTTCTGGTTTAGTTATTTCTACATTAAATTCCAGTTCTATTTTAAAACATTCTTCCGTTATTAAACCACTTTGTTATTTCCATACCATTAACACCACTCAAATGTCGGTCACTTCTTTATCCTGGATATTCGACGGCCATAGTATAATAATATCTGAAATGTTCATGTTTTTCCTTTTGAAAGGACCTGTCAAGATAGATAAAGTCTATGAGAACAAAAAGAATAAATGCAGTTGTACTATCGGCTCTTACTAGTAAATACTCAACCTCTCTCTTATTGAAGCATGAAATACCACACACTATTTCACGAATTACTACGTCAGATTTCTCAAATCTTTATAAAGCTTTGTATACTTATAAGTTTGTATATTTGTATGCACAGAATTCACTCCTTAAATAATGAAGTCATTAATCGCTACTAACAAGTACACAGATATGAATTTTAGAACACAACTACTAGGTGTAATAGATTCACATAAGGGCATATTCAATTTAGTGCTACGCAAAGAAAATAAAAGATGTTGCAGACGCCAATTGTGAAAATTAAGATTTGTTGTATTTTTTTGAAATTTTGACAATAGTTATCGGATAACAATTAAGAAGTAATCGTATTATTTAGATTCATCGAACTACTCTTCTCATCTTGAGTGTGATTTTTCACAACGTTTCGGTCTCTGTAACCTCCGACCTTCTTGAGGTGTTTCGTGTCGAACTCTGGAATGTTTCTGTCGAACTCGGAATTTTGAACGGAACCCCTTATTTAATACACGTGGGTAGAATGCTCTTGTTCCGTCAGCCCTGATTGGATAGAGGTTCTTAGTAATTTGCAATTGCATTTTTCGGCCGCCCACGCTGAGCATTGAGCACTCAACGTTCAGGAGAATATCACTTTTTACAGTTTATTTTTTTCCAAGTACTCTAACCACTGCGCCATGGGTCATTGCGTAAACGTCATAATTAAGATGTACTCTCAAAATTTCAGTTTCCTTAGGTTATTTTTTAAAGAATATTCGTGTAATAATATGGAACCAACTCTCATTTGAAAATACATTGCATTGAATTTTGATCGTACTCATTAAAATTCATCTTTCGTGGAACACTTTTCCGCTGGATTGATTCGCAGCCGAATACAATATGGCAGCAGTCAAGTTCAACGTGAACAGGTTCTTGTTTAACCCTTTAAATAGTAAAATTTTACAAAAATTTACACCTTTATTTTTACTACACTGCCACTTATATTCATTAACACTTATCCTCGAATTGCCTTCCGACCTTGATATGTGGTGACTTCTCTTGTAAAAAAATATTTTTAAGTACTATTTTTAGCTTCTTACATCAAGTGGCTTCATGCATTGTCTGGATCGATTTCCATCCAAATTCAACCTTCATATTTATTTTCTTCTTTTTCTATTGTCTCTAACTTTGTTTTTCTTTTAATTATTTTTCATGTCTCACTCGCTTTTCTCTTTTACTCTTCGCGTCCTTTTCTCTTTCTAGCCATCTATCTCTACCATTTTTCTTCCTTTCTCACTGCTCTTGTATTTCTCCCTATTTCTCTGGTCGTCTCTTATTTCATTTCTCTTATCCCATTCCTCTTTCTCTCTCAACCCCATTTCTTTCTGCTTCAATCCATCCTACTTCCTCCCCTACCAAAACAATTCACAGTCAACCCTATATTTCCTTTTCAGTGTCTTTCTATCTTCACCTTTCTCCGCCATTTTCTCTCGTTTACTCTCGTATTTCCTTTCCTTCTCTGTCTTTACCCCTCACGTAATATATCTACTATTTTCTCTCATTTTGTATAACTCTTTCTCTCATCGATAGTATTTTTCATCTTCTATCTCAACCTTTAGTCCCTGGAGTATTGGGATTATCCGAACTACTTTTCCCAACTTAGGTGTTATTCTCAGAAAGTTGTGACTCATGTAACTTTCTTTCTTATTTACAAGTTGCCTGCGTAAGGTTTTACAGACGTTTTGCACAGACACGTAAAATTGCGTAGACTCTTGAAAATTAAGTATCCTATTTCTATACATCTTATGAGATGACTGGTTAATTTTTATGATTTTAGGTATAAATGAAAAACTACAGCGCGGATTGCAATACACCCTACTAAAACCTGATTGTCATAGCTGTTGAATTAAAATAATGCAATCTGGACGTGAGGACACTTTAGAAGAACGATATTCAATTCTGTCACCGCCCTTTAGTTCAGACCTTGTTCCCCATTGACTTTTGGTTATTCCTTAAGCTCAAGAAAATCCTTAGAGTTGGTCATTATGAAACAATTGATGAGATGAAAGAGGCTGTGACGAGGGTCATTTATACGCTCCTACAAGAGGGCTTCCCTGGGATCTTCCAAAAGGTTTTTGGAACAGTACAACAAGTGCATTGTAACTGGAGAAGATTACTTCGATGGGGAATTGAGTTTCATGTGTATACTTTCACTAAAAGTGCCAATACGAAAAAATATCTGGAAACTTAAAGTCCCTTCTCTTCTCGAACTCGCTAATCCTTATGTTAGACTTGAGAATCCGTACAGAATTTCGACTGTTTTTTTTTGTTTTGTTTTTTTTTGTGTGAAAGTTTGGCACAGGGGACCATAGATTGGACCTCAGCCGAGCACTTGTCACGAAAATGATGAGAGCAGAGACAGGCTCACAACGTCTCTCCTGTTGAAAAGACGTTGCAGAGAAGAGAAAACGGGTTTCTTACTTTATCTACTCTCTTTCTCGATCCGTTTAATCCTCTCTCTTTCTCTCTATATCTTTCTCTTCGTTCCAAATTAGGAATACTTGTCATGTTCTGTAGTCAACACCCAAGGGGTAACATTATGTCATTACATCGTGACAGTAAGCCCCAATTCCACGCTATATGCCTGATTCTGGCGGGGAGTGGCGGTAATTGTCGTTGAAATAATGACGATATTCATTACCGATCAAACCTTGTGACCTTGACTTAAAGGACATGCCTAATATTTTGTTTCCTGTTTCAAGCTTTTGCCTACTCATTCAGAAAATGGCAAAGAAGTCAATTATTACCTCAGTAAACGTAGCTTACACATACAACTCACATTCTAACTTAGTGAATATTATCGAAGCACAAATAAATAAGAAAGAATGGAAGTATAATCCAATGTACATATGAAAATTGTGTTTATATTTCCCTTAAGATATGATCTATATTTTACCACACATACATATACAATAAAGCGCATAGAAGAGAACTTGAATGCCATCAAAACACTGCTCTTGAGTCTGTTTTCTTCCTTCTACAAGTAAATTCTAAATGGCTACCCACATATGCTTATATGAAAAATGGGGCATCTTCTAGAACTGATGTTACCTATTATAACAATACTAAACTAGATACTCAATCAGATTAGAAAGTAAAATAAAACGCACATATACAACCATATATATATATATATATATATATATATATATATATATATATATATATATATATATATATATATATATTAGTGGCTTGGCAAGGCCACAGGGGAGAAACGTAAGCAAAAATATTCATCCCAAAGATAAATAAAGCTGGCTGGCTAACACACACACACACACACACACACACACACACACACACACACACACACACACACACACACACATATGTATACGTATATATATACATATGTGTATATATATATATACATATGTATATATATATATACACATGTGTATATATATATACATATGTATATATATATATACATATGTATATATATATACATATGTGTATATATATATATACATATGTGTATATATATATACATATGTGTATATATATATACATATGTGTATATATATATACATATGTATATATATATACATATGTATATATATATATACATATGTGTATATATATATATATACATATGTATATATATATATATATACATATGTATATATATACATATGTGTATATATATATATATATATTTAAATGTATGCTAATTTGAGCCTATTTTATTGTATTTTAATCAGGTGTCATAAAATTTTAATCATAGATTAGTATAATAATCTTCTAAAAGCCTGCAAAATTTCATGTAGTTTCGTCCAACAGAACCAAAGATATGAGCATTTCAATAATCAATTTAGTGACTAGTATAGCTATATCCACATAGATATATCACATTTTAGGCAATTTTATAAGTTCGAAATTTCGGCAACTACTCATCAGTATTTAACAACTGAAGGCTCGTTGGAAAACTAATGACCTGAATTGTATAATGGGGTATGTGACCTTTTCGTTAAGGTCACACATTACTGTTTGAAGAAGTGTGAGATCACTTTTCTATACCAATTTAACGTAAAATGAACACCCGCTTTATGGCACCCTTGACTATAAAGTGAATGTTCATTTACGTTAAATTATTATAGGAAAGTAATCACCTACTTTATAATTTCTTTATATCTTAGAAACTAATCATTTCCTGGGATTGTTACCGATATTTTTGTTTTCAACACCATTGAAAACCTACCATAGGGGTAATTTGGAAGGATCTTTCATGAGTGGAAAATACTTCAGCTTTACCAGTACTTCAATCAGTCATTTGTTTTCCCAGTTTTGCATATGAATTACAAAATATCTGATATTTCCCCCAAACCTCTGCCCTATATGAAGGGAAGACAGAATGTGTTGCTGTGGTTTCAAATGATCTGAAATAACAGCAAGGGGAGACTTGATTCCAAATATTTCTCATATGTTATATCTTCCCTCTTTGGTTTTCACACATAAAGTAAATTTCATAGTGTATAAATATTATTTGATACTGGAGATACCCATAATAATACCCTGTTTCCAAAAGAGGAGAGATGACATATGAGAAATATTTGGAATCAAGTCTCCCCTTGCTGTTATTGTAGATCATTTGAAACCATAGCAGCCTGTTTTAGTCTCTCCTCCATCAAGGCCAGAGGTTTTGGAGAATATATATATATATATATATATATATATATATTTTATTAAAATAATAATTTTTCTAATACCTACAGACATTAGTACTTCATCCTTTTGGGAATCATCATTGCAGGGTGGCACGATTACTACCGGTCGAAGATTCGAAGCCGGCCACGAAGCTATCTCTGACTCCTTTATCAAGGAACAAATCTCACGGCCAATCTCAACCGTGAGAAATATCGTTTAAATTTTAACATTTATTTGTTAAATGTCGTAACATCCGGCCATTATGATCCAATGATTATAGCATCATGATCTACGCATGTGAGCTTAAGTGACCGACTTTTTATTTCAATTTTAAATTGCTCAACAATAAACGCTATGTTTCTAAAAGGGGCTGACATAATTATGATAATAATGGTTTATATCTAGAGACACTAGAGTTTTATCCTTTCGGAAATAATCAGTGCAGAGTGACGCGATTACTACTGGTCGGGAGATTCGAACCCGGCCACGATATATATATAATTATATATAATTATTTTATATATGCCGTTAGAACTTTCTAGTCAGCCTTATATATATATATATATATATATATATATATATATATATATATATATATATATATATATATATAAAAAGGCAGCATTTTCTCATTTAGACAAATATTATTGAATAGCACGGAATTATTCTGTTTTACAATTTTCCTTTTTATCTTCTCCCACGTGACTGGGAAAAAATGTATATTTAAGTAAATTAAAAAAAAAACAATTTCTACATTTATTTCTACAATATGCCTGAGGATGATAGAAGTACTTCTGTCGAAAGCGCTCGCGATTATGGATCCAACATATACAATTTCGAGAAGAACACAAAAAGAACTATTCAGAGATTGGAGAAGATAAAAAGGAAAATTGTAAAACAGAATAATTCCGTGCTATTCAATATTATTTGTCTAAATATATATATATACTAGCATGGGTGCCCGGCGTTGCCCGTGTATTTGAAGATGTATGTTGAGCAAAAAATAAAAAAGGGGTCAGTTTTTTTAAATTTGACCCCTATTATGAACCCTTAACATTTATTGTTTTGGGCTCAAATCAAGTTATTAAGTTAGATCCATATCCACCGAACCTTTATCTAAAATTTCAAGTGTTTAGACTGAAAAATGTCGGAGGAGTTTGGTAGAGTTCTCAAAGTTCAAATCGTTGAACTTTGACCCCTTAATCGCTAAATTTCTTGCCGAAAACCGATCACATCGATTTTCCCAAATCTCAGTAATCTATATATCAAATTTCGAGTCTGTAGAGTAAAAATTGAGTTATTTCGTAGGGAAATGTACACAGACACCCAGACACAGACATGTTCACTTTTATAGATATACTAGCATTTCGGCCCGGCGTTGCCCAGGTATTTGGATGTGTCGGTTGAACAAAAAAAAAATTTGGAAGTAGAAAGGCAGGCTCGAACCCGTACCGCGGGGGAGGAAAAGAACGGGGTAAAAACCTAACGTCTATGCTGTTACGACCACCGCCAAACCGGAAGGGACATTTATAAAAATTAAGGCTAGACAATCTAAAGGAGAGGATAACTTTAAAAAATATCGGCGAAAAAAGTGACCCCTCCCCCTGTAGAAAAGTGCCTAGTTGAAGGGGAACATATTAATGTTTTTAGCCAATTTTTCGATATTTGTCGTATGAAGGGTCGAACTTCCAAACGATCTTGATCTTTGTGAAATCGGTCGCCTCTCTTGAAAGTTTTAGACACACATGCAAACAGACATACATACATACATTTATATATTGGTAACTAAAAAAAAAATTGACAAAAGAGTATTACTCCAAAATATATTTCTTTAAAAATAAACACCCGTTTATTTTATAAAAAAATTTCGCGTTGCAGTTTTGGCTTCAAATGTATTTATACATGTTTTATTCTTAAAATTTTACTCAGCGCTTCTAAGGGATATAAAAAACCCCGAAAAAAACTAACTATACATTTATATATTGGTAACTAAAAATTTTCGAGCCAAACTGACGAAAAAGCTTGCCCTATCTCTTAATACACTTTATGTAAAATTTTCAAATATTTAGATCAGAAATTGAACGAGTAATTTGGAAGAGACCGCAGGGGTCAATGTTTTTAAAACTTTGACCCCTATTATAACCGCTTAAAATTTATTGTTTTGGGCTCAAATCAAGTTGTTAAGTTAGATACATGTCCAAGGAACCTATATCTAAAATTTCAAGTGCGTAGACCCAAAATTGGTGGAGGAGTTTGGTAGAGTTCTCAAAGGTCAAATCGTTGAACTTTGACCCCTTACTCGCCAAATTTCTGGCCGAAAAGCGATCACATCGATTTTCCCAAATCTCAGTACTCTGTATATCAAATTGCGAGCCTGTAGGCTTAAAATTGACAGTTATTACGTAGGGAAATGTACACAGACACACAGATACACAGACACGTTCCCTTTTATAGATAGATATGCTGTTCTTCTTTTTTATTATTATTATTATTATTATAATAATAATAATAATAATAATAATAATATCATCATCATCAGTGGGGGCTCCCATTAGTATTAAATATGCAAAGAAAATCCAAAATAGCAAATATCAAATCGAGCTGTAGATAGCCCCTCTTACTGACAGTCGAATACATTCACAATGTTGGAATGTTTTTCAGTGCATTTATTGAAATAGTTGTATTGTAAAACTTGTAAAAAAAATTATGTTGATGTCTCTAGATTATGGATGACTCTCGATGTGGCATCGATCCCATGGACTCTAGGGTAAGAACATGATGGTTGTAGGTCCAAACTCACGTTCGGGTTAGGTGCTAGTCTAGCCTCACTGAAGATTTGTGATACAGCGAAGCAGTCTGTTCACGACTACTATATCAAGTCCTGGTCAAAATCATAAGACCACATAAGAAAGTAAGCGTTTACGCATATTATCGAATTTTTAATCACACAAATGGTTGAAACCATTGCCAAAAGGGAAAATATGGAAAAAATGAAACCTGCTTCATTCGAAACCTTAACCCTGATCTAATAATTCTTTTTTTAAAAAGCAAACATTTTCACCTGGTTAAAATGATAAGACCACTGATAATTTATCTAACAAAAGGCAATTATAAATTACTAAAAAGGGTTTCAGTATTTAGTATAGCCTCTATTATTACGAATTACTTCAAAAATTCTCTTCGGCATGCTTGCGACTAAGTTTTTTATCAGTTGCGAAGGAATTTTATCCTATGTACTGAAAACTTAATCAGAAAGTTTCTTTATCGAATCATACTGGGTTCCATCCTTGAACACTTCTTTTGCCATCCATCCCCAAAGATTTTCAATGGGATTGAGGTCCGGAGAACATGCTGGATGATCTAACAATTCTATATTATTTGAAGAAAAGTATTCTCGTGCTTGTTGAGAAGTGTGTATCGCAGCATTGTCTTGCTGGAAATTCAATTTCTTCCAGACAGACGTGGACTTTCAGTCCTGATAGAAGTATTGAAATGTACTTCAATAATGTTTGTCAGCCTTTCACTACTTGCAACTTTAGGGTCCCAGCTGATGAGAAAGCACCCCAGATCATTAAAGACCCTCCTCCAAAGTCTCTTTGGACAAATTTTTATCATGTCAATAGTGTTGAAATCCATCTGGACCATCTAGATTAAACTTTTTCGTATCGGACAAAATTACATTTTCCCACTTCTCTTCATCCCAAGTCTGGTATTTGGCGGCATATTTAAGTCGTTAGTTTTCTGTTGTTCAAGAAGACGTGGTTTCTGCAGTCGCTTTAAATTATTGAAACGCTTCATTTTCAGATGCCTTCTGATGGTTTTAGGACTACATTCTGCTGCTGTTTGGCTTTTACATCGACTTGAGCTCATACTGGATTTTTTTTAAACTTCTGATACGGCGATCCAGTGATGGGGTTATTATTTTTTTTTTTTTTGGTCGACATGGACTCTTTTTGTACCCATATTGATCTGGATTTCTTAAAAAATGTGTGATGACCGTTTTGCTACGATTCACTTCGTTTGCAATGGATCTATGGGAGAGTCCACCCCTATTAAGTTAAAAGAGTCTTTCTCTCTCAAACTCTGATAATGGTTTCCCTTTTGCTATTTATAATTTAGTAAGATTTTTTTATCCACTAACACGTTGCTTTTAGTAACATAGAAAGCTTTTCGTATTCATTTTTTTCAAAATAGCCGATTTTATCAAAGTGATCTTATCATTTTAACCAGGTGAAAATGTTTGTTTTTTTAAAAAATAATTATTAGATCAGGGTTAAGGTTTCGAATGAAGCAGATTTAATTTTTTTCCATCATATTTTCCATTTTGCCAATGGTTTCAACAATTCGTTTGATTAAAAATTCGATAATATGCATAAATGCTTACTTAAGTGGTCTTAAGATTTTGACCAGGACTATATATATATATATATATATTTAAAATGTTTTCTTTGCGGTACAAAATTTTATTACAGTTTTTAAAAGGATAAGTGGAGTCATTAGAATTTTGGGGGAAGATCGATGTAGGGAGAAAAAATAGACACTAAAAATAGTCGAAAGACTATTCAACTAAAATAATAATAAATAAAAAGAACCTCGAGGTACCTTTCGTCCGACCCTTGTCAAGAGATCACGTCGGCAGCGATTAAAATAAAACAATTTACACAATTGAAAAATAGAGACGAAGAGAGGGGTGAAACAAAACAAAAAATTATAAAACTACACGAGGTGAATTAAATGAATTAATAATCCGTGATATCTTGTCCATATTTCAGAACCTGGGATAAAATTTAAAAAAAAAAGAAGAAAAAAAGTTATTTGCGGGCAAGTTAATTATTATTTTAGTCGAATAGTCTTTTGACTATTTTTAGCATCTATTTTTCCCCTGCATCGATCTTCCCCCAAATTCTAATGACTCCACTTATATTTTTAAAAACTGTAATATATATGTTTGTGTGTGTGAATGTATGTATGTATGTATATATATATGCGTGTGTGATTATATACACATATATATATAATATATATATATATGTAAAAAAGGCAGTCAAAAAGAATTATCGAAACATCACAAGCATATGTTGTATACAAAAGATTTTGTTTGGTTTAAGCATTGCGTTCCTAAAAAAAATCGTACAGTTTATTATAGTCTCACATAAATAACATTTCATTCATTGATCCCTTTTACGGGGTATTGCTTCATGGCTATGGTGTGAGCCAATTTATAAATAAGTAACAGCATATGATTTTTTGTTCAAGAATAAAATTGGCTCATTATATCATACGCAAATCATGTTTTAATACAATAACCTGTTCGAGTCGTCTTAATCATCGGGAACTTCAGTGCAGCGCAAAGCATACATTATGGGTTCATGCGGAAGTCGGCAGAAAGCCTTTACGAAGTCAAGATAGGCACAGTATTGGCTTTTTCTCGCAGTATTTTTCAACAATTGACTGCGCTTAATGTATTGCGCCAGTAGTGCCACATTATTAATAAACTCAGCTTATTTAAGGCTGGGTTCGACCATCTGTCGAAGGCATATGTCAATGACCCATTCAAGCAGTTGTATTTCATATATTTATAATACTAGAACCCAAGCTTGCCCAGCCGGGCAAATTTGAGTCCTTGTACCGGAAAAATATTCAGTAAATAAAACGCTGTAATTCGTTATTTCTTTGCATTTTTTTTTTTTGCATTTCCATACAGCAAACATGCATATAAATATTAGTAAAACATCCGCTGGGTCATAAGCTGCATTTCAGTACCTTACTTGCCTGGGTGGGTTGCCTGTAGGCTTAGATAAACTGCGTCACACACAGGGAGACATACAGTACGAAAATTTATAAGGTACAGTATTAACTATTGTATATAGAAAGTTATGTAAAAAATAAAATGTGTGTATATATATATATATATACACACACATATATATATATATACACACACACATATATATATACACACGCATATATATATACTATTGAAATAAGATTTTCCAATTTTGCATTGAAATATGGATATACTTTTCATAGCTCGATAGTGCCATACTAGAGCTATAAATACGATAATAATATACCGCGTTACTAGGAACAGACGCTTATGTTTTGCTCATCTCAAAAAAGTTTCAATTTTATATAAACTATGCACGCGTATGAATGTTTCAACTCTTTACTGACATTTTCATATATTGTTCTTTGCATATATCTTTGATTTTCTTTTCTTTGTATACCAATGGGGGCTCGCAGCGCGAAATCTGTATAAAAATTAAATAACAAAACTAATTGCTCTTTCTCGGGCTGTCTGTCTCTCAGTCTATCTCTCTCCTTATATGTATATATACATGAGAGGCGTTCGAAAAGTAATGAATCAGAAGGAATTGCAAATTGAATTGATGACTCATGCATTTATGACCTAGATGTTTTATCTTTCCACTGTAGACATTGACAGTTTGAGACGCTAAGAAAGAAACCTCGTCATGGACGTGTGTCCGAAGCAAAAATATGTCGTTCAATTATTGGCAAAGATGCATCGAGAATCCTTGTAACTATGTAGAAATATATATTCTGGAATACAAATGATCGCTCGTTTTAATAGTACAACTCCCGTCTTCATAACTATCTGAATTATTGGAGGTTTTACTTTTGGATCGACCATCATATATATATATATGTATATATATGTGTGTGCGCGCGCGTGCGTGTGTATATATTTAAGTTAATACACTATCGTTCTTTGGTTCTGATATATATATATATATATATATATATATATATATATATATATATATATATATATATATATAATAGTGATGATTTAAAGATATAAACCCCGGAGTTTGTTTTGATTTTAGTATGACGGTTTCGTATTATTTTACAATATCTAAACATGACAGCTCGTAAAATAAGAGACAGCACTTAACGAAAATATGTAGGTAGAAAAAATCACTTTTTGAGTGAAGTTCTTAGACTAAATTTTTTGATAAAAATCAGAGAGAGAGAGAGAGAGAGAGAGAGAGAGATATGGGGCAACTGCCATATTTACAAGTCGGATTTTATTCTGTCATTCCATGAAGTATTGCTTATCAAAAAAAAAAAGTAAAGGAAAGAATAAATTTATCTATTATAGGAAAAGTTGCGTAAGTATTTAATGTCGAAGAAACCCACATTTTCCGAATAGATTAAGTCTTTTTAGCAGACCCAGATAAAGTATTCATCTCGTTTTATCCCTTCCATCCAAACTCAAAACAAATACGTTTTTATTTTAAGCAATTTACAAATACGTTCATCCTTCTCAATCCATTCGACGAAAGACGGCATATTAGCAGATAATCAAACTCAGGAATTAAGCGGATGTTGAATCCATCTATTTTCCTGGAGTGGCTGCTTTTTAAGTCATAAAAGCCATTTGAAGATAATATAAAAGTAAAATAAAGAAAGCCGAAATAGCCTGTTATGAAAAATGTTGTCAGAACTCCTTTTTATCAACGCTGCAATTCATAATAATTTCACTTAAATTTAACCGTAATTCACATAACCAACTCTTAACGTCGATGCTCACACTCGGCTGTCGAAAACTCGACTGCCTGTCCTCTAATAGTCCTCAGTCTTCTCTAGTCGTCCATCTTATAGTCGCTATTGCTCTCATATGTAATATTACATATGTTTATAAAGAATCAATATAAACCTTAAGTTTTTAACTTCTTATTCTCCTCCCTCAATCCTATCACGTTACAGACTGAACAGATGTGTTACCGCTTGTGTGCGTAGCATATTCTATTATAAATGTATAGATTTAGTACTCGTTCTTAATATCTATACTCTTATAAATTAGTTTTTGATGTATATTGATATTCATATTAAAAAAACATTCAGTATTCATTTAAAAAGAAAGTACAGTTTTGTTTTATATGCGTCGCTGAATTGCATTCACTAGCAAAAGATCTAGTGTAATTATATTCATGCAGATATTCTATATGATTTATACTTGCGTAATATTTGCGTAAAAAGTTTAGTAAACACAAGCACTTTCTGTATATAAATTTGTTCGCATATACTTTTCGCTAAAAAATTTTGCCTACCAAACTCCTCTGTGAGTTTTTGGTCTACAGACTTCATATATAAGTTATTAGAACACATGCGAACTTTATATTTTGGTTTTACCAGGGAAAATCAGTGCAAAGTGTAAATATCAAAAACGTGGAATTTGTCAAGTGAAGGTCGAACGACGGCATTACGAATATGCATGTGTAACGTAATAGCTATTGATTCATGTTTAAATTTTTACCCTTGTAGCAAACATGTCTTCCTAGCTCAGGCATTAACGTCAAAGTTAAAAGTAAATCGTAAGCTAAACGTTTTAGTTGCGGCTCTCGGCGGTGGCGCACGATTCATGTTTATTAAAACTTTTTAAATCATTACTATAAATTGGGTCCAATATAATCTATATATATAAAAGCGAAAATGTATGTATGTATGTGTGTATGTTTGGGTGTCTGCTAAAAACTTTCGACAGACGCGACAAAAATTCGCAAACTTGGTATCACATCGAACTCCATCCTTTGCTCGAAAAATATCGAAAAATTGGCCAAAAACGTTTACTTTGTCACCCCGAAATCGACAATTTTCCACAGGGGGGGGTCAACAAAAACGGCCCTCTCGACCGATTCTACGAATGCGTCAGATGACGTCATAACCTGATTTACTTTAAATAGTTGAAAAACTGAACAATTTCATGTTCGTCGCGTTAGCTCAGTTGATTAGCGCGTTGGTTTATTATCTAAACGTTTTGAGTGCGAATCGTGGTGTGAGATGTCTTTTTTTTTAATTTTTTAAATTTAGATATTGAACCAGTGTTATTTAAGCCATTTTTCACGTAACGTTCGTTTTTCTGTTTTTTTTTTTATTTCGCTTATCTACCCCCGACCACACACCCCAAAACACCTTGGTACCCACCGATTTTTTTAATTTTAATATCGAAACAGGCTTATTTAAACTATTTTTCACGTGTCCGTTTTCTGTTTTCATCGTTCGTTTGCCTTACGTTAGATTTTTTGTGTTTGTTTTTCGATGTTTTGATTACACTCCCCGCTTAATTAAAACGTTGTTTTCTTTTTTTACATCGCTTATAACAAACAAACCTACATCGTCGTCGTCGTAACGCTCGACGACTTCCGGGCGCGCCCCTGTTAATTTCGTTCTTATACTTAGTAAAATATGTTTGAATTTACTTAACTCATTCTGGCTGGCCGATTTTATTTTCGAACTTCGCCTCAGGGCTTCGGGTTCGATCCTAACCCCCCACGTTTTTTTTTTATTTAACACCACACACACCTACAAACACCCGGGCAACGCCGGGTACCCCCGCTAGTATAATAATAAATGCGATATTAACGACTGGGCAATGCTGGGCGGCCTACTTATATATATATATATATATATATATACATCTCAAAGGCATTCTTTTTCTTACATAGAATAATAAAAAATCTTTTGATTTGAAATTTAAACATTTCACGTCATAAAATTTTAAATTCATTGAATGACTAAAATTTTATATATATATATATAAACGTGTTAGCCTTTTACTCCAACAGATTCCTTATTGGAGTGAGTTGTTTACGATTTTCGACACCAGAAACGTGACTAGTTGGGAATACAAAGCGATGTATGTATTTAAGCAACTGTGCGTTCTACAGTTCCAGTTCATCCTTGGGCAAAGTCCATCATCCGTTAACCTAACTATGATATCCCATATGGTTATTACACATATGCGAGATAAAGCCGTAGAAAAGGCAATTCAAGTAGAAGAGAGAATCTGATGAAAAGCCACAAACCGGATAAAAAGAGCCAGTTAGTTCTGCAAGGCAATCTTGTGATGGGGTAACAAAAAACATCCGTTGTTAATTTGTCATGAGCTATCACGGAAGTAGTAAGGCATTTACAACTATCATGATAATGTTTGAGTCTGTGCAGATGCCGGTCTAACCAGAGATAGCCAATAAATATCATGCATTTTTTTTGTTTGGGAGTCATCACTTATCAAGGCCCGAAGGCCACTCGAGAATAAGTGTTAATAAATTTAAGGTGATAGTATAATAATCGTTAATGGTGTAAATTGGGTAGTATTTAATTAATTATGGGGACGGCTCAACAAGAACTTGTTTACATTGAAAGAAACTTTGTTCATGGATTTTGCGTTTAAATTTAGGCACAGATAGAGGATGGGCGAAAGCGTACATAATTAGTGTTTATTGTGAAAGATTGACAAGAGAGACCATTGATCGGAATTCAATCAAGCATTTGCCGAGAAAATAGGGATAGGGCAGAAACAGGCTCGCAACATCTCTTCTGTGGTAAAGAACTTGCAGGGAGGAGAAAAAGCATCACCTACTAGACTTCGAAACCAGTTTCGAACTCTATCAAGGCGGATAGGGTGCATCGAGCAGCTCCTGTCCAGGCGTGACAACAGTACTTCATTTTAGGGCGCACCTGACTCTTACATAGATAGAGGATTGCATCGGCAGTGACATACCTACTGGAGTGATAGACTAAACCAACCATCTTCCCAGGGATATTGATCAGCAGTGAAGGTCAGTCTCAGAAGCTTGCCAATCCATAGACCTTCTCCAAGACGAGAGCCATTCATTTCAATTGGGACGTAATGAGTGTCAGATCGATTACAATGAAAGAATAGAAGCTTGGTTTTTCATCCATTAAAATGAACCAGCCGCCGTTTCCCCCATTGCATTATGTTCTCAAATTCAGAAGAAAAAGAATCAGAAAGATCTTAGTCATTGCTGGCCTTTAAACTGTTGCCAGAAATTTTGGTGCCGTCTGCACAAAAGTCTACGAATGATTTAAGAATGTGATTTGGAAAAATATTCATGAAACCAGAAAGAAGGTTAGACTCTGGATGGAATCCTGGGGAACACTAGCATTAATACAATGAGTTTCTGATTTCTGCCCATCAACAACTACTTTTATAAGGCTATCGAAAAGAAAGGATTTAATAATTGAGAGGACATTTCCAGCTATTCTATAGCTGACAATCTTGTGAAGTAGACCTTTATGCTATGAAGTAGACCTTTATTCCATCTCTATGAAAAGATATGTCAAGAGCTAGTGCTCTAGAAACGAGGCCCTGTTGTATGATTCACTAATCCTGTGTGTTATATAACAGTTAGTACATCAGCTATAGATCTTGCAGCGCGGAAACCATATTGAGTGACACGGAGGTAATTTACCACTTCTCTGTTTATCACGA
>NC_136489.1:111844190-111849190 GCF_053919585.1 Euprymna scolopes | reverse complement strand
TTTCATACACTAAGACGATACCAGCCGATCAGCAAAGAGGGCGATTGATGATTAACCTGCAGTCCTGATATACAAACAAGAGGAAGACGAAAATTAATTGGAAGCTGACAATTAAGAGATTTGATTGCAATGGAAATCAGCTGGGGGTACGCTCTAGATCTGACTTCGACTGAAATAGACAAATAAATAAATAAATAAATAAATAAAATTAAATAGTTCTGAAAAACAATCAGTAATTACATGAAGCGCATTTTATTTCTAACATGTTTTACGTACATTTTGAAAGATGATGCCTATTAGGAGAATCAGAAATGAATTCATTAATCTAAATTAACGCATATTCTAATACATTACCATCAATGATAATGAAATAAGAAAAATATTTAAAAATCAATAACAAAATAAAGACAACCATTAAGATTAGCTACTTGAATCTTTGCGTCATCGACCATTCAAACCAATGAAAACGCTTTAAATATTAATCACTATTGGTGGATCTCGACGAACGGTTTGTTATATAAAAAATATTTCCGGTGTTCGTTAGTGACAAATCCGAGTGTGAGAGTAAAATCACCTCCATTTTCCTTCGTTTACAACAAATCAGAAGCAAAATACAAAATAGTAGAACATGTAGTCTAAAAAAAATAAAAGGGGAAAACACTTTACATAAAAAAACGCATACTATAGATGACTGAGGAAACAAGTTTTATCTTGTACTATCTGCTGCGAAATCTATTAATATTACTGAAACGAAGTGAAACTGGTTTTATTTTGCACCTATTACTAATGGAGAATTGATATCTGTCTGCAGTCGGAATTAAACTATTACTTCTATTACTAATGGAGATTTGGTAATTGTCTGTCTGAAATCGGAACTATACTAGTAATTCTATTATTAATGATGATTTGGTAACTGTCTGTCTGAAGCTGAAACTATACTATCACTTTCATTACTAATGGAGATTTGGTAACTGTTTAAATCGGAACTATACTATTACTTTCATTACTAATGGAGATTTAGTATCTACATGTCTGTTTTGAAAACTATACTATTCAATTAAATTTAATTGGAAGAAATAGCATAGTGTTACAATCCACGTAGAAAGACAGGTGCTAGGTATTTTCATTCACAAGCAGTTTGAATATTTATCTAATACTAGCGAGGGGGTACTCGGCGTTGCCCGGGTGTTTGCAGGTGTGTGTTAAAAAAAACGTTGACCGGGTGTTTGGAGGTGTAAAAGAAAAAAATAGTTTTAGTACGAAGGTAGGATTGAACCCCGAAGCCTTGACACGAAGGTGAAAAGGAAAGGTAAAAACGCCAGGCACCTAACGATTTCGACCACGAGTGAATAGGAATTGATAAACGTGTTCAGTTAAGGATTATAAAGTGAAATATACAGGTGCGAGGAAGTGACGTGATGTTCGACCTAGTTTTGCGCTGCCAGCCAGTTACTGTTTCCCCTGCCCTATCATTCGCTTTTCGCGGCGAGCGGGCAAATTCGGGCTAATTAAATACACACGTGATCCCCGTTCTTAAGTCGTAGATATTACGATTTAGACGTGATATAAAAAGTTTTAAGAAGGAACGAGTCGAATGAGAAGGCCGACGAAAAAGCCTTTCGTAGACATACACAAAAAGCGGCCATACATACATACATACATACATACATACATACATGGTGATTGTCACTTGACAGAAGAAGACCATCTTTCCCTTGCTTTGTTGTTGATTACTCAATTATTTTCATGTATTTTTGAAAAAATATATATATATTTTTTAATAATATTATAATTATGTACACATATATACACTTATACACACACATATATACATGTGGAGATATGATCAAGCATGCATCAATTCCTATTTTCTGTTCGAACGAAGGTGGCTCTTCAGACCAGACCTGCTTTTACAGTCTGTTGCAAAGGTCACACTTAAACTGAGATTGAGGGATGCCAACTGGTGCTGCTCTACTGTGGACGCTGATATGACGCTTTAGGCCTCCACTCGATTTACAGACCATCGAGCAAACAGAACATCTGTTCCCTGCAAAGTTTACCCCATCAAAGAAAGATTGATATCCATGTGAACGCTTGTGGCTAGCCAGGCTAGCTCCGGATAAAGTAATTTTACCGCATAAATAACAGGTGTGGTTCTACATGAAATACTCCGACAGACCTGATATATCTGACAGATTTTTCTTCCGGATATTACGCTTCATTTTGCATGCTCATATTTTTTCTTCTTAAAACTATCACAGCCATGATAGACTAAGGATCGCCTCTTTTTACGATCATTGGAAGCACTTTCCCAACTGAACACGTGAATACCAAAAGCTTTAAGATTATCTTTGATGTTATCCTTAAAGCGTTTCCTCGGTTTATGTTGTGGACGCTTTCCTTGTGTAAGTTCACCATAGAACAGGCGCTTTGGCAATCTATCGTCGTCCATCCTTATCAGATGTCCAGCCCACCTCATCTGGTTGCGTATAATCAACTTCTCGATACAAGGTACATCAGCCCGCATGAGAACATCCACATCAGATATAAAAGTGCTCCACCTGATGCCCAGAATGTGTCTCAGGAATTTCTGGTGCACTCTCTCCATGACTTTTATGTGTCTACCATAAGTTGTCCAGGCCTCAGAAGCATTAAGCAGGGACGGTAAAATACAAGATTTATAGACACTGATCTTTGTATGAATAGTTATACCCCTGTCAGACCATACTCGCTTCTCTAAGCCACCATAAAGCCTTAGTGGCACGCTGTATCCTATAGTTGACCTCAGCATCCAGGGTTCCATCTCTGGCGAGAGTACTACCCAAATGCACAAATGTGTCAACCACGGCAAGTCGCTGGTTGTTGACAAAAATATTTGGTTCCACATCCAATCTACCGGGTGGAGGTGTGAACATGAGCTTAGTCTTCTTAAGACTAATAGTAAGCCCAGAAGACGCACAGGCCCCCGAAAACAGATCCATGATACCCTACATATCCCTCTCACCATGGGCCACGAGATCGGCGTCATCCGCATAAGGCAATTCACGAACCAGGTGTTGAAAGGGCCTTGTAGAAGCATGAAAACGACGAAGATCAAAGACCCTACCTGTGGTTCTGAAACGCAAATGAACACCTAGAGAACATTCCCTAAAGGCATATGATAACATAGTTGCAAAATGAATTGAAAAAAGTGTAGGTGCTAGGATATCACCCTGCTTTACACCATTGTCAACAGATATGGGTTCCAACAGGCATCCGTTGAAGTTCAGTCAAGCCTTCATATTAGTGTAGAGCTCCCTGAGTAATCGTATAAATTGAGGTGGGCATCCCAACCACCCCAGAATTATCCAAAGGGTACTTCTGTTCACCGTATCAAAAACAACAAAAACCTGTTAAAGCGGAACGCAGTGTTCAGTACATTTCTTCTGCAACTGCCGAGCAGAGAAGATCATATCCGTGGTTCCTCTGCCCGGACGAAAGCCACTATGGCTTTCTGGAATGACGGATGGACAAATATACTTTAACAATCTATTGAGTAGAACTCTGGAAAATACTTTGCCAACCGCTTCCAACAAACTTATCCCACAATAACTTCCTCAGTCGGTCCTGGGCCCCTTTTCCTTGTACAGTGATATAAGAATTGCATCAACCCAATCCTGATGAACTAGAACACCCCTCCAGACATCAGTGATAAGATGAAGAATTTCATGAACAAGTTTATCAACCGCATGTAAGAGGACTTCCACAGGAATACCATCAAGCCCTGGAGCTCTCCCAACGTTCACTTCCTTGATTGCATCTCTAATTTCATTCTCAGATGGTAACACGGACATTTCATGGATAAGTTTCTGTTGTGATAAAAATTCATTGATGACGTCCTCATCAACCTTAAAGGGGTTGTCAAAGAGATCAGAATAATGCTCGGTCCAACGAAAGAGAATCTTGTTAGGATCCTTTATAAGGGCAATTCCATCACTTGAGATTAGGGGAGATGTAGATAGTGTTTGAGGACCAAAAGCTTTTTTAAGCAAATGGTACATGCGTTTGAGGTCTTTACAATCAAAAGCTATCTGGATTTGGTTGGCGAGTTTAGCCCACCACTGATTCTTCATTTGGCGGATTCGCTTTTGGAGAATACCCTTGTTTGCTTTAAGTGACTGTCGGAGGGACTCTCGACCTTCATGAGAGGCAGACAACATCTTATGGTGCAACTCATTTTTAGCACTTAAGAGTTGAGCAATTTCAAATCATTATCATCAAACCAATCTTGATGTTTAGATTTTCGGAAGCCAAGAACATCTACACTTATTTCATAGACTGTATTTTTAAAATGCGCCCATGACCCATCAAAATTAGCAGAATTAACTACGGATCGAAGCTTTTCACGTACACTTGGATCAGCAAGCCTGGACACATCAACCCGCCTGGAAATCCCAACACCACCCAGCCTACACTTCCTCCTTATACAGACCTTCAACTTCCCGCGTGCCAAAAAGTGATATGTGCCGCATTCAGCTCTACGCATAAAAAGCACGCTACATACTTCCCGCAAATCTGCCTTCCTGGAAATAATGTAATCGATCAAGTGACCTTGTTTTGAACGAGGATGGGTCCAGGTAAACCTATGGACCTCTTTGTGGCTGAAAAAAGTGTTATAGATAGCAAGGTCAAACTGAGTGCATAGATGGAGAAGATGCAGACCATTATTGGTGACCCTACCTTTTCCAAACCGGCCGAGTGAGTCCCAGGTGAGATGATCCTTGCTAACCCTTGCATTTAGATCACCCATGAGTAAGATCTTCTAAGATAAAGGAATAAAGGAAATGGTACGACTGAGATCTCGGTAAAACGCCGTGATGGTGTCTTCATCATGACCCATGGTAAGGGCATACACAGATAAAATCGTCATATACCTACTGTGTGCAAGAGGGAAGCGCATCATAATTCTGTCACGTACACAGATTGGCTGTTCAATCCTCTTCACCAAATCAGAACGCACT
>NC_136489.1:111801690-111839190 GCF_053919585.1 Euprymna scolopes | reverse complement strand
TTCAACTATTTAAAGTAAATCAGGTCATGACGCAATCTGACTCATGCGTAGAACCGGTCGTCGTCACGAGAGGACCGTTTTTGTTGACCCCCCCCTCTCGAAAATTGTCGATTTCGGAGTGAAAAAAATGAACGTTTTTGGCCAATTATTCGATATTTTTCGTGCGAAGGATGGGGCTTCAATAGGATACCGAGTTTGTGAATTTTCGTCGTGTCCGTCGAAGGTTTTTAGCACACACAACGCACATACAAACATGCACACATTTTCTCTTTTATTTATGAAAGTATGATAGGTTATGAAAAGGAAGGGCTGTAAAGAGATAGCTTCGAATTTGGGGGCATCAAAACCAAAGCAAAATATGATGAAAGTAAAAATACAAAAGATAAACCCCATAATTTATTATACCATACCTGTTCACACTGAAACACTTATCACAATATTCTGTGGATCTATATTAAAAAACCTTGTTAAACTTTGTGACATATTTCCATTCTACGGAGGTCAGGCGCGAACGAACACCCCATAATTTTATTATACCATATTTCTTCAAACTGAAACTTATTAAAGTATACTTACGCAGATAGATATGAAAAGTCTTTATTAAAGTTTGTGCCTATTTTAATGCTATGGAGTCCAGGCGCGAACACAGACCCCACAATTTTATTATACCATCCCTATTAAGTTAAAACATACTTATCAAAGTATTATTATGTACATCTATATCAAAAACAGTTGTAAACGTTTTTTTTTTACTTTTTAATTTTTTTATTTCCATATTTTGTGGACCAGGCGTGTACGCAGACCCCAGAATTTTAATGAATCATCATTATGCCAGATCAAACATACCCATTCCTGTGTCTCGATACATCTTCTATCATTATATGTGATCAGTTTTCTATAATAGTTAACCATATCGGATCCTATTCGTGACCAAATACACACACACACACACACACAGACGTTCAGCTTATATATATATATATATATATATATATATATATATATATATATATATATATATATATATATACACGAGAGAGAGAGAGAGAGAGAGAGAGAGAAATTCCTTGAGTCCGCTGTCTGTCTGATAGACGGTCTCTTTGGACCTGTGGAACGAATTCGATTTGGCCTTTAATCTGTACAAATAGTTTGTAAAATGTAAAAGTTGAAAAAAAGATATGGAACTTGGCAACCGGAAGTCGATGTAATGTGCTCTTCTACACAAAAACATTTATGCGTTAAATGTGCTTAATATTCAACTATTTCTTATCCATCTGACGATAGCGCAAACGGTAAGGGTAGAGCGTTAAATGTTTTGGTTTGGATTCTAGCTGATATTTTTTTACATAGGCATCACCACTTATTAAGGCCAAGAGGCCGCTCGAGGATAAGGGTTAAAGAGTGTACAGCAGAAATTGGATAATATAGTAATCGTTACTAATGGAAATTCGGTAAATTTGTTAGCTAGTATTGAACGGTTCATCAAAAACTAGTTTACGTTAGACGTGAAGACAACCATATTGTAGTTAGCTGGAAAGCAGGAAAACAAAAGATAATTCCACAGGCGTGCAGTTCTAAGAAAGAAGCTTTGTTCATGGAATCAACGTTTAGGTTTAGGCACAGATAAAGAGTGGGGAAAATAAGTGATAGTCTTTTCTGCTAGACGGACGTGTCTTGTAAAAGTCTGGCGAGGGGGGACCATAGATTGGAGCTCAGCCGAGACCGAGCACTTGCCATGAAAATAACGATAAAGCAGAGACAAACTCGCAACATCGCTTCTATGAGAAAGAGGCTACGAAGTCTATTTTTCAATCTATCAAGGCAGGATGTCCTTTCTAGCAGCTACTGCCCAGATGTGATAACGATACTTTATTCCTGGACGTACCTGGCTCTTATATAGATAGAAAATTGCATCAGCAATCACATATCTATTGGATCGATAGAAAGATCCCACCAATTTTTCCAGCGGCCTTGGCAACGGATTTAGCGTATATGTTCCATTTTAAGATCAGGAGTAAAGGTCAAGCCCATAAGCTTGTCAAAACATAAGGCCTCCACAAGACGAGAGCAATTCATTTCAATTGATGCCAGATGGGGATCAGAGCGTTGGTGATAAAAGCTTGGTTTTAGATGCACTAAAAGTAACAAGCCACCTCTTTCCCCATTGCACAACTTGCTCAAGATCAGAGGAGAAAGAATCAAAGAGAACTTGGTCGTTTACGGTCTTAGATGTGCTACCATAGCTGGTAGTGTCATCAGCATAAATGTCTATGAATTATGTAAGGATAATGTAGATCAGGAAGAGAGTTGGGCCCAGGATGGACCCCTGTGAGACTCCCGCATTAATACTGAGAGCTTCTGGTTTCTGCCCATCAACCACTACTCTTATGAACCTATCAGAGAGAAATGATTTAATAATGGAGAAGAGATTTCCAGCTATACCGTAGCTGGAGAACTTGTGAATTAAACCTTTATGCCATGTTCTATCAAAGGCCTTTGATATGTCAAGAGTAGTTGCCTTAGAAAGGTAGCCTTCGTCGAGAGATTCGCTAATTCTATGAGATATAACCGTTATCACATCTGCTGTAGATCTAGCAGATCGTAAACCATATTGGATGACACTAAGAAAGTTATTTTTGCTGAGATGGTTGACTACTTCTCTATTGACCAGATTCCAGCAACTTACTTATGACGCACAGAAGACTTATTGGCCTGTACTGAGAGGAAGATAAGCGATCGCATGAATTCTTAAATACGAGGCACACTGATAAGATTTTCCAGAGTGACGGGAAATAATTCTCCTTAAGACAACGTTTAAACAGTTTTATAAGGAATGGGCGCGTTCTGGTTGAAGTCTTTTGAGTACTATAATTGTAATACCATCAGGGCCGGTTGCTTTACTGGAACCAAGGTTCGTGATTAGCTTGGCAACATCAAGCACAGATATTTGTATTATATGGAAAAATGCGCGCATAAAAAGGCTCGGAACTATTGTGATTGAATGATAAATATTGCATAAATGTGTGTTTGAGAGCTAATTTTTTTTGGCAATCATTACTAAATATTATAAATTTATATATTAATACAATAGCAATGCCTGGAAAAATCATGGATTATATGGAAAAATGCGCGCATGAAAAGTAATATTCTTAAGATTTTATTAAACCTGGAAAAGTAAAGGACAAGAAATTCAGCCTGGAAAAGTAAAGAACAAGATATTCTAGTAAAGTAAAAAATAAGAATTTTTTAGACTTAAAATATTGCGGCTAAAAAAAAATTTGAATATTGATAAATATTTTATTTATTATTTGCATATGTTGTTGTTTATTGTTGAGTTAGAAAGGGTGTCAGTCGCTGGATTGAGCTTATTTTCCCCCTATTATTTGCATATATTTATGTAGTGAAAATTGTTTGAATAAAATTAATTCATTAGTTAGTTAGTTAGTAGATGGAATTAATAATTTAATAATTTACATAAAAATTAATAATTTTATTATATCATAATTAGGATCATTTAATTCTTTCTAACATATAATCCATGATTTTTCCAGGCATTGCTATTGTATTAATATATAAATTTATAATATTTACTAATGATTGCCAAAAAAAATTAGCTCTCAAACACACATTTATGCAATATTTATCATTCAATCACAATAGTTCCGAGCCAGGGTCTCTACCGAGACTGCGGTTCATGAATTCGTGATCTGTATAGAGCGTAAACTAACAAAAAAGAAGATGGCACTCGGTATCTATTTAGATATCGTTGGAGCTTTTGACAACATACCCTTCAGTAGTATGTTCAAGTCGCTACGAGAACTCAATGTGCCACCAGTACTCATCTGATGGATTGAGTATATGGTGAGGCACAGAACAGTTCAACTACTGAGGGCAACTGTTAAAAGGGAAGTAGTTAAATGAAACCCCCAAAGTGGGATTTTATCACCTTTACTATGGAACTGTATGCTGAATCCTCTTTTAAAGGAGTTTAAAAATAGGAATATTTATGCCCAGGCTGCTGCTGATGACATCGCAGCGCTGGTCGCGGGTTCAAAAGCATCATTGGTCAGACGCATTGCCAAAATGGGACTACATTTTTCATCAAATGTGATAACGAATAATTTGAGTTCATTCAAAGAATATGTATATCATAAAATTCACTAATATTTTTAATCGATAAATTCACCATTTTTTGCTATGAAATCATAAGGAGAGTTAAAAAAAAAAATTAGTTATTAAAAAAGAAGTTCGGTTTTTTAATTATAAAAAAAAAAAAACGATACACGGGATGGAACCTAAAATCTTTCCACCAACCCCGGTACTCTAACCGTTACGCTAACATGTCATATTTGCAAAATCGCAGTAAAAAATATTTATATACAAAAAAGTTATGCAAAATAAAAAAAAGCGTTAGTCACTTATGTACTTACTCTCCTGTTTGTGAACCCACATATTTTGTTGTAACTTTATTCTACTGAACCAATTTTCGAATTTTTTTTTCAAAATTTAGCTAATGAGGGTTTTTATCCAACTATATAACCTGTTTGAAATTTGGTTGCGAACGGAATTAGTGGTGGGGGTTTGAATGTGTCTCGATTCATTCAATATCGGACTTAAGCATATATTCAACCACTACCGTGGTTGAATGATATTACATAGCATGTTTTCTGATACAAGAGGAAATATTGGGGGTTGGCTGCCTTGGTCGCAAAGGATAGTTTAGCTGCAAAGTTCCTGGCAAAGAGTTTAGCTTTGTCTGATGCTGACGAGATGACCTCAGGTCCATTTATGAGAGTTGGGATAGAACACACGCTACTGTTCAGGATTCTGTTTGCTATTTACCAAAACTGGTGGGAACCAAGCCGCTGCTCAGCTACTTTGGACTTCACGGACTGGGCATACAACTCTCTTGCGTTCTTTATTACTTTTTTACAGTGGTTGCTGGCAGTTCTGAAAGCGGCTTTAATCTCAGTACATCTATTACGTTGGAAGCAATGGAAAAAATGATTTCTGTGCGCAATGGCAGCAGAACATTCTGGAGAGAACCACGGCTGGCTGTTAGGTTTTTGCTGGAAGTTTTTCGATGGTATGAAACGGTTTATAGCTACAATTAACCATTCCGTCAGGTCTGATACCATAGAGGAAACATGGAGGCTCTGCTGATATTTTAAACCTTTTAAATCAATACTATTTATTAAACTAGCCTGGGTGTCCGGCGTTGCCCGGGTGTTTGAGTATGTGTTGAGGAAAAAAAAAAAAACACACACAC
Organism: Euprymna scolopes; assembly: GCF_053919585.1. Classification (NCBI taxonomy): domain Eukaryota; kingdom Metazoa; phylum Mollusca; class Cephalopoda; order Sepiida; family Sepiolidae; genus Euprymna; species Euprymna scolopes. The sequence goes on along the minus strand of NC_136489.1, from coordinate 111,833,921 downwards.
ACACAAAAGTGGTAGTAGCCAGGCAGGCAGGCTCGAACCCGTACCACGAAGGAGGAAAAAAACGTGAAAAAAAACCGTAACGTCTTTGCTGTTGCGCCGATTGCCAAACCGGAAGTGACGAATGTTATAATTAAGTCTAGCCAATCGAATAGAGGAGATGACTTTCGAAAATATACGCATAAAAACACCACCCCTCCCTGTAGAAAAGTACCCAGGTGAGGGCGAAGGAATTAAAAAAGTAGCCAATTTTTCGATATCTGTCGTCCGAAAGGTTCGGGCTTCAAAACGATACCTATCTTGTAAAAATCCGTCGTCTCTCTCTCGAAGGTTTTAGGCAGACATACATACATACATACATACATTTAAACAGACATGTGAGATTCATATCATAAATAAAATATAATATTCAATAGAGAAATGGCTTTATAATCCACATGACTTTAAATATGATATATAAGCGTATTTTACGAATGGGCAACGCAAAGCGACCTGCTAGTATGTGTGTGTATATATATATATAATATATAACGAGAGAGAGAGAGAGAGAGAGAGAGAGAGAGAGAGAGAGAGAGAGAGAGAGAGAGAGGGAGTTAATGGTTTTGGTGTCTGCGGAGACCAGGACTTGGTGCTGTGATGAAAACATAGTCGAGATTCAGATTTATATTTCTATTGATTATGCTGTACACTGAATTCCAGCCTCTTCGCATGATTAACTGCTTAATTGAGAATATGTTTTGCGCAGTTGCTGTCATTGCTATATAATCATAATAAGCATTATTGAATACCTTCTACTCCATTAGTTTCTTCCCCAGAACAGCTAGACTTTGGAATTCCCTTCCGGGTCCCTGCTTCCCCGACTGCACTGACATGCAGAAGTTCAAGTGCAACGTGAACCGACATCTTGCTGCCCAACTTCCTACACAGTACGCCTGATGCGTATGTCCCCGATAGTAGCCCCCTACAACAAAGTGGTAATGTACCTTGGTTGGGGTGAAAATGTAATAAATAAAATGAAAGCTCTCACGGATATTACATTAAACAATATCTGATAGTGTACGCAGATATGATGTACTAATGTCACAGAAACCCATGTTTAAACGAAAGTTGAAATATTACGCAAATAGGGAAACAAGACATAAGGTTCAGTAACATTAACATGTTTATGTCTGATCGCATAGACTCTCCCATCTCTCAATCTCTTCCACTCTTGAATGTACACAATGATTTCACACTTTTTAGATGGCTGCTTTATTAGGAATAGGTATCCAGAAATTTGCTGTTGTGACGTAGTTACAGTGCCTTAAGTTTCCAGACTTTTTTGCACAAGCATTTAAAATTGTCATAGACTGTTGAAAATTCAGTATGTTATTGCTAGACATCTTATAGGGTGACTGACAAATTTCTATAATTTAAGAATTTAATAACCAGCTAGAGCAGGAGTTGGAATACAACCTGCTAAAGCCTGATTATCAAGGCTGGTGTGTTTCAAAATTCTAATCCGGACGTGAGGACATTTTAGAAGAATGATATGCAATAAAATTCTTTTTTTTAAACTGCTACAGAAACGCATGGAATGGTAAAGATTGCTTTTGGACCATCTTGTATGAATCAAGCATCAGTTTTTTAGTGGCATAAAAGATCCGAAGAAAAGTAGGGAGTCTGCGAGAGATAACGAGATGTTTGACAGTGATAAGAAAGTCAGAACACTGGACTTGATTGGCCAAATAAAGAATTTCATGACTAAGGCCCGTCGTATGTTTATAGAGACAATACGTGCACAGGTTAATGTCAGTGTAGAAACTGTACACACAATTATTCGCAGAGAACTGAAAATGCAGAAGATTTGCGCAAAGTTTGTCCCAACAGTGCTCAGAAAAGATCAGAAAAAAAACATTGTCATGACAACAGGGAGATGATCGAACTGATCAATTCAGATCGCACAGTCTTTGATGCTCTGGTTACCTGAGATGAAAGCTAGATCTACTTTTAACACTCTAAGACCCAGTAACAGAGTTTTCAGAAGTTTATGATGGTCCCTTTTTTGACAGCACAGGCAGGATCTACATGCACTGGGTTCCTACTGTGTCTCGATACATCTTCTATCATTATATGTAATCAGTTTTTTAAAATAGTCAACCATATAGGAGCCTATTCGTGACAAAATACACACACATTCAGCTTTATATTATAAGATATATATTACAATAGGAAAATGCAAGCATGAAAAGTAATATGATTAAGCTTAGACATGGAAAAGTAAAGGACTAGTTGTTAAAATTAGAAAAAAAGGACAAGATATTCTAGTAAAAAAATAATAAATTTATAACTTAAAATATTGCAACATAAATAATTGATTATGTTATGTTATGAATTAAATTTAGAAAAAAATCTTAATGCTGCAATATTTTAAGTTATAGATTTGTTATATTTTTACTAGAATAACTTGTCCTTTTTTTCCAGTTTTTACAAGTAGTCCTTTACTTTCCCATGTTTAAGCTTACCAATATTATTTTATATTTTCGCATTTTTTTTATTGTAATCTATGATTTTTCCAGGCTTCCAATAAATTCACTTATTCTTTATTTGTCCCCATAAACACATATATAATAACAATTTACGGCTTTCAATACCCCCCCCCCCCAATTATCTTCATTTGATGCTTTCATTCACTTTGTTTCACTTGTTTCTTCTATTGTCGAATTAGTAGCAACAGTATTCGCTGAAGCGACGTAATTGCTATGGAAAACAGTCATAGAAACGTCGCTCACCTCCTTACATAATTTTACGATTTTGAATACCGGAAAATTCATCATAAATTTTATTTTACTGAACGAAAATTGAAAATAAATTTCACAATATAACTGTGAATGTGATCTATAAGCTGTAACAATTGTTTGAAATTTGGTCAAAAAATGAGTAAGAGGTGAAGCTTTAAATCCATTCTAAATGATTGAACAGCTAACTTCTTTTATTAAAAAAATACTCAAGCTGGGATTCAAATCAAAACCTAAAGAAATTGAGTTAAGTGCTATAACCATTAGGCCAGCTAGTCATGATTTCTAAGATAAAATGTTTTTAAACCAACTTATTCTTAACATAAGAAAACTGTCATGTGAACGAGTCGTGCATGCATAAGTCGTGAAACAGTTAACAACAGATGAAAATCCAATGACACTCAAGTACCAATGTTTCCATATTAATCCTTAGCAGTCTCCTTTTTCCGGATACTCCTTTACTATACTAAATACCGATTTACATGCTTCTCTGTAACCAAGACTTCTTTCATAGTTGCTGTCCTTCGTCTGGCCTTCAAGTATATTTCTGAAAATAATACAGCACATAATATTTTGGCCTCTATTGGGGAAAGATATTTCCGAACACGTGGTCACTAAAACGTAAACGCCTGAATATAAAAGATTCATTACCTTAATAAAACGGAATTTATTTTCGACTAGCAGAGCTACCCGGCGTTTTCCGAAGCATGTAAAAAAAAAAACGAAAATGAACTTGCGTTTATGTACACTTGCTAAATGATTTGCTGTGCAATAATTAATAGGACAACTGCATATTTTTAGGACAACAGCATATTCTTTTCATTGCTTTGACTCTCGAGTGTGTATCCGTTGATATATTACATGCTTTTTATATAGAGTGATGTGGTTCTCGCTTGGTTAAGTGTGCCTAGCTGTGTCTGATATATATACTCGAGAGTCAAACGATGAAAAGAATATGCTGTTGTCATAGTTCTAATAATTAATAATAATTTGAAAACAAAAAAAACAAAAAAAAAACGCTGGTGTCTGCCTACTGCTACTAACTTGGAATGGTGGCATGTGAGCGAGAGAAAAATGTATTAAGCAGTTACGATTAAAATAAATATTTGTGGTTTACGTAACTTCAACTAAATCAAAAATTCGGACAAGAAAAATCATTTTTGTTTTAATTTAATTAATAATAATAAAAAAAAAATTCACTCTAGTTGTTTGTTTCCAGTCAACTAAATAATACAAAGTACAAAACAATATTTTAAACATCTTTAACCCTGTTTAAATTCAAAATTTGCTGAAATAAACGTTTCCAAAATGTTTAATAAAAAAACGAAACGTCTATCATATGATGTTTGATAATTCATATGTCGTATGATTTATAAGGAATACTATTATCTTTATTTCATCTTGATTTATCTTTTCACAAACAATAAGTCGTGGCTAAATCAAACATTATCCAGGTCTATATTTTCGAACTTGTTGAAAAGTTAAGTTCAAAATGTCGTACCCGTTAATAGATCCAATAGATTATTTATAAGGAGGTTTCCACGTTTGATAATATAGGGCGTACCAATAAAATGTATACATTCTTTAAATTATCTCAACATGAATACGCCATGCCACGTTCCCAAGACCTGTTTGGGAATAAAGAATGGCACTTCTAGCAGGATGGAGCACTTCTCCGCTACCACCATGGCGTAAGAGCATTTGATAGTCACCTGCGAAGCAGCTAGATAGGACGAAGAGGAAGTATCGAGTACTGTCTATGCCCACAAGATTTGGCCTCCTCCCTATAGATTTTTCTCTTTTTTGGGGGCGGGTGAGAGAATGGGGGCATGTTAAACATAGGGTTCACGCCACAAAACGAGCTACAATGAATGAGTTTAAAGCAACCATTGAAAGATGTGTCACCATACTAATTGAACTGATTAGGAACGTTTTCGATTCAATCAGTGAGCGTTGTCAGCTGTTCATGGACGACAATGGCCAATAATTTGAACACTTCGATAATGAGCTGGTTTCTATATTTGTCCACAGTATTTTGATGTATGAAACTTTTCTTCCTTATAATAAATATTGGTTTTATGATCATTTAAAGAGTGATATCGATTTTATTAGGACGCCCTGTACATGCATGACGAAAGTCGGAGGTTTACGTCGGCCGAAAAGTTTAGAATATAATATGAATTGCTGTCCGAATAATGCAAACAATATAAACATATATAATCTATATGGAGACAATTTTCTCTTTTTTTCTCTTTTTTTTATCTATCGCTATTTTCATGGCAGGTACTTGACTTCTGAGCTTCTATATCTATGATACCCCCCTCAGAAAATTTGCAGAGGACACTCGTTTATTTACCACCATTATCAGTACTTTTTTAATTCTCTATATGTGTACCTAAAACTAAACGAAAATTCTATGAGTTAAGTTACTTTTTCTAGAAGGAATCATCTGTGGAACAGAACACCACTTGAATACTCCCCAGCTTATTATATCGCTTTTAAGTCTTAAGCGAACATGTCTTTGTTGAGACGCCCTCCTAAATAACCAAACCCTGCCCAAATCAAATCAGTACCGATCATTACGATGATGTCTCATTAGTCACCGGGCACTCATTAACCCTTTTCCCCAAGGAGCCTTTATGGTTTGATAAACGACGAGACTCACCTCTAGATGAAAATAAAACTTAGAGAAATATGAAGCAATCATATGAATAATCAGATTAATAGTTCTTGTTTAGTCGTCTTTTATAGGCGCGCACTTGTTACCGACCAACACCTTTCCGTTGTTCACATGTCCTTTTTCCCTTTTCCCATTTTGACAGTTTTATCTCTTCGCGTTTGCTATTCTAGTTAATAGTTTAAATTTAGGTGGTTATCAAATTAATCGTTCCGAACGAAGATAATAAAACGGGTAAGAAAATGTCATTCCCAATTATCCTCCATTGTCTTCCTGTTCAACCTGTCAGAAGTAATTTCTCTCTAATTCGTCTTTTTAATTATTATCGCCCGCGTATGGTCCTAGACATTTGTTACAGCAAACACCACGCATTCATAGTTGAAAATAGTATTGAAGCAGTTGTCTGTGTGTTTGTGTGTTTTGTATGCCCAGCTAAAACTTCAAATACACACAACAAACCCATACAAAGAGGGTATTTTTTGATCACCCTAACTTCCGAAAAATAATATCTAACATTTAGAAGAAAGAATCATCATTTAAGGGTTTGAATAGCTATTCATATCATCGATGTCATAAGTAATACAGTTAATGTTATCATTAAGGCTAGGAAAACAGCATATTCTTTTCATCTATTTGACTCTCGAGTGTGTATCCTTTGATACCTTGTATGCTTTTATATAGAGTTATGTGGTTCCCGGTTTATTATCTGTGTCGGATATATACTCGAGAGCCAAAATAATGAAAAGAATATTTTGTTTTCATAGCCATAGTTATAATGTATTTATAGAACCCAGGAAGCGAGCCAGAACCGCTAACTGTAGATTAAATTTATCGTGTCTTAACTATTGCCATTTATCATTACAATTAAGGAGGTGAAAAAACTTAGTTAAAGTAGTGCTCTGGAGGGCATCCTTAATTTTATTTAATGTTTTCGACCTACTAATTTTGTTTGTCACCGTTCGCTTAAAAAAAAAGGGGAATTTCTCTTTTGGATGGGTGAGAAATTTAACATTATCTAACATCTTCTATTTAAGTTTTATGACTCCGGGCAACGCCAGCTAGCCCTGCTAGTCTGTTCGAAAAAGTCAAGTGACGCTAGAAGTCAGATAAGAGTTAATGAGACGAAACTTACTGGCATCCAAAATATCAAAATTAAGATTTACAAACATATGAAAATACAATGTCAAACTTAAGCGTGAGATGACGCTGAAATAGCTATTTTAAACTTTAATATTACAGACTGACGGACATGATGTTTGAGTGAGAATAAGCTTCCCCAGTCGCATGCGCAGCGACCTAACATTCAATTAGAATTAAACTAGTTAACAAACTCTTTTAGTTGTATAAATGAGTTCTGGTTCTGTTTCATTCGTGGTATTACGGATCATCTGAGATGCCTACCCATCCAGGTTTATTTTGTCCCTATTCCTGTAACGTAGTCCTTCCTTTGCATATTATCTTGTTCAAAAGTCCTCTCGCATTCCAATGTGCTTAACAAGACTCTGCCATGACGACCACGTGGTAATCCGTCCATGTCCGGCCGTGTTTAGTCACGGCCACCGAGAATAAGAAGGTTTGTTAACTAAAAAATGCCAGCAGGCAATGTAGGTAAGATTTGTAAGACTGTCAGTACTATATCAGGACCATTTGAAAAAGAGCAATAAAACATTTTTAAAAAGAAAAAGGAACACAGTTCGATTAATATTGAAACTGAACTCTATTCGATATAAAATATAAATATTATCTATATAAAATTAAGTAATTTTAAAGCAATATACAATTTAATACTGATAAAAGTTAATTATGAATTTAGGAAACAAAGAATTAAATAACATTAAACACCAACGATGAATAATTTTAAAAGTGAAAACAAACGATAAATAATTTTAAGAATGAAAACAAACGATAAAATACAAAAAAATTGAAATAAAACAAATAATTTAAATACAAACAAACAATAAAAGTTACTAGTGCAGAAGTATTTTTTAAATTTAATTTAGAGAAAAATCACAAGGGTTGAATGTTGTTTTTTGGAATTTTAGAGATTTTTCGGACTAATTAATGTTCTCATCTTGCGTGTTTATTTCACAACGTTTTATCATCGAATCTTGACTTCTTTATTACATCCTCAGGCCGAAAATGATGTTCACACACTTAAAAACATAATGAAAGAAAACATTCATACTATAATGTAAACTATTGCTAAAATCTAAGAAAAGACAGTAAACAAACATTTACAATAATATTAATCACAGTGTAGTATCTGTTCTGATGCTACACTTCATTTGTTCTGTCCTCGGTCAGTGGAGGAGAAATCCTTCATGACTGACGCAATTTTTATTTTATTTTTGTTCCTATCCAGAGTGCCCCTTTTTGGGGAGCTAGATTTTCCCACATTAAAAACCGACCTTGTCTGTACCCTCGTGGGGAGGCAAGTAAATAAATTTAAAAAACAATATTTTTGACAATTATTCTCATGTAAAAATTATTTGTTTATTATTTTTAAAAGAACCAATCAATTTTAATATATAACGCTCAGTCACGGCTAATTTCATTAATAGCCGCGTGGTGAATAATTTTCAAACCGACTTCAGAAAAAATTTGGAACTTTCAAAATAATTTGGAAATAATCAATGAAAGGTTTTATTCATTACTAAAAAGACATTTTGACCATTATTCTCATGTAAAATTATTTGTTTATAATTTGCAAAACTAAAACAAAATTAAATTAAATTTTCAACCTTCTTGATAGACTTTTTAGCCTTGTAAGAATATAAACAGTTAAAAATATCAACATAACATTTGCTGTATTAGCAATGAATAGTATTGTTTCTTTAATTTATATTAACAATGTTATCAAACGTTATGAAAGTACTTGAATACAGTTCTAATTAAATACACGTTTAATTATTAACAAATAACATTACTTACTTTACTATATTTGGTTGGAATAAAAATTTTCCCTTCTAATGGGATGTATCCACATTGAGAAAAATTATGGAAAAGAAAATGTATGTACTTTGGGGCCTTTTGGATAATTTCCCCGGTAATTTGGAACAACGCAAGAATACACCATGTTAGCAAACTGGAAACTAGAGGAAACTGCTGCTGATAGCCTAGACCATATACCTACAACTGAATCTGATAATGACGTCACGCTGTCATGTGCATCGGCCTTTTTTACTCTCGGTAGCCACGGTTTAGTGCACGTATTTTCCTACTGTACACGAGCCGCCCGTGTCCACGTTTATCTCTGTCCTCGTAAATGTCATCCCCGGTCAGTGTCAACGTTCTTCTTTCTATAATCTTTTTTTCCCGTCTTTCATTGCCGTCACCTCACACACCGCTCGACCATTTGCATAGAGCTGCCATACGCGTGTCCCCGCTCTATTACATACCCGGCCAATATGGTACATGTATTAGATGATACCAACGATGTATATGAAACCCATTCTTCTTTCCTTTCTTGTTAAAACCACCCACGACACAGTTAACGCTTAGGAGAGGTAAACTAACCTCCCCCATTTAGCAATTCATTTGGTTGTCATTAATTTGGAAATTTTTTAATATCTCACTCTCTTATCTTAATAAAAGTGTATATACTCTTTTGTAAATAATAGTTAACTAAACATCTGATGATTGCTGAATTAAGTTAGAATAGAAGCACTCACTCAGAACGCACCCATGTCGTGTACAAGAACCCACTGTTAATTTTATACGCCGGGCCCTTCTGCTTGTGCGTTAATAAAACTTCTAAAATACGGTTGTGATGCGAGTAAGTGGTAAATTTAATTCGGATTTTTCGATTAGCGATTTTCGATACTTATCGGAAGCATTCCGATACTAAACTGATCCAAGAAGTCAATTTGTCTGAAATTTAAAAATAATTTACTTTGGTCACCCATTTCGGAGTCCATAGGGATTTTTTTCTATTTATTCTCTGTGGTCGTCTCCTTTTTTTTTTTTTTTTTGTTTTTTTTACTACTTCTTCTCATAACAATCTATCCAGAATGTCCCTTTTTGGGGAACTGGATTTTCCCCAGATTGAAAACCGACCTTGTGTCTAACTCTGCCCTCGTGAAGCGGCAAGTAAATAGGAACAGTGTATATATTAATACCATAGTACCTTTAACGTATGTATGCACGTGTGTCATCGATTCCAGATTATAAATGATTCGATCAGGAGATCCTATTTATTAAAAAGAAAGATAGAAGTCGATAACATAATATAAACATTAAATTATTAGCAAATAGATACGCTAATTTAATGTTCGTAATATGTTATCACTTTGTGTCCTCCATTTTAATAAGTAGTATCTTCCGATCACTGGATTCGCAATGTAAAAAAAAAAAAAAAAATTAAAAATGAAGTCGCTTTTGGACCGTACGTGAAACTAAAATATACTTTCGTGGCTTTTTGGCTAGAATCCAAGGGTAGTATCTGTCTTGTCTGAAGATGGTATAATGATATCGTGGAATTTCCGTTCGCGCCGGTCATCCATACAATGGACATATATCATAGACTTTTATGAGGATATTCGATATAAACCGTAATTACCAGATATAATCAGACGCTTCATTAACCAGATAACTTTGATAAGTACTTTTACAGTTTTAACAAAAGGGCTACAATAATATCGCTTGGTCTCCATTTACGCTGAACATCCACAGAATGCCAAGCAGCAATATATTACATATGGAATTTCCACAAAGTCCACTAGTATTAATGATAATCTATATATTAATACGATAGCACGTGTGTTATTTTCTGTGTCACGCTTACATCCGGGTCGTTTAATTATTATGTACCTTCATTTCTTGTCATAAATAATTTAACCAAGAATTCTTCATAAGTTTTAGTGGTGGGACGATTCAAAATGTTTTCTCGATTCCGATCCAATTACCGATTCCGTTCTAAATTTCCGATTCCGATTCGATTCCCGATTCCGATTCTTTTAATATTTATAAATATTTAGAGAGTTTCTTTTTTTTTCGTAAATTTTCAAATTATTACATAAATCCCCGGATAATTTTCGAGTATATTTTTTCTCAAATGTTTTCCTTGTAATGTATTGCAAATTGAAAGACAGCAAAACGTTTATTTTGATTTTAAACAAGGTAAAAATGTATGTGTTCGTCGCCAGTATACAACATGCTACTTGAAAGTTTTCATAAACAGTTGAACTCGTACCCGGAAAACTCATCCCTTTTTGCTAGGAAGGAAAACTGGTCCCTTATTGAATAAATATCGATTGAAAACACATTTCATGACCGTTCTTGAAGGAGATATTATTTTTAGAGGCGATTACGCACCTTCATAATATTTAAAAAAAAATATTTTTAACTCTTGTTTGAAAAAAAAAAAAACTTGATCACGGAGTCAAAACACGAAAAACGAAGCAATATATTTATTTAAAAAAAAACTTTAGTTTTAACACTTTTTGTGTAATTATTACGAAAGAAAAATAAAAGAAAGAAAACATACGTATTATCAAAGAAAGCAAATGTTTTATTTAGAAGAATTAATTTAGTTTAAACAATTCTTGTGTTGTTACAAAACAAACAAAGAAACAAAAAAAAAACACGGTACTTATGCATTTTTGGTATCGCGTTGAAATAATAACGTTATTATTTTGAAAGCCATTCTTAACATGGGGGAAGGTATCGCTTAAAAGTCATCTCGGGGGCACTCCTGCAGTATGCAGGCGGCGGATATTGTTGGGGGCGATAACTCCAATTTCTTCTTGGTCAAATAACGCGGCAAATAAGAAAAAAAAAAACAAGATATTTTTTCAGAGCAGAGAAATATTTGAAAATCAACACATTTATTATAAATAAGAGTAAAATAGCTTCTTTTTTTTTTTTTTTTTCGAACAAATAAATAATTTTAATGAAACGTTATTTTAAATTAAAGCAATTTTAAAGGGTCAACAACAAATTAATTATTTAAATGTTTTTTGATCGAGAAGCGCGACCTGGCGACAGTTTAGTGAAACTTACCAAGAAAACATGGCCGCCGTCCACATACTGCACAAGTGCCTTTTGTTGTTTCGTGAACACAAAATGTGTTTTCTATTTTTGTTTCTTTTTTTTCGCAATAACACAGGAAATGTTAAAAAATAAAGTAAATATATGGTTTCGTTTTCATGTCTTCCGTTCGGTTTCGTTACATAATCAACCGTATTCACTTCTAGTAGCTTGATTTTTTTCCGAGCAGTGATCTTGGACATTACCTAAAGTATATAATTTTTTTTGGGGGGGAGGAGGGACTCGTTTTAAAACTATATCTACCTCAGTATTTTCTTTAATGTCCTATTTTTTTAGCGATTATCAAGACCCCTAAGATGTGGTCCCCTCATGTCGGACATTATTTCTCGTTCTCACGTAACACTCAACGCCCCTTTTTTAGCTCAATAAACGCTTCAAAATAAATTAAACCAATAACAACTTAGCCAGATAGGTAGAAAAATCGATTTGGCCTTTTAAAAACAATATCTCCTTCAAGAACGGTCATAAAATGTGTTTTCAATCGATATTTATTCAATAAGGGACTAGTTTTCCTACCTAGCAAAAAGGGATGAGTTTTCTGAGTACGAGTTTTTCGGGTACGAATTTTCCAGGGAAAAGTTTTCCCAAATTCGTTTTGGGTATTTTAAATGCAAATGAATTTTTTTTTTAAGTTAACAAACTTCTCAAAATTTGCTCTTCCAAAGTTTTGATAAACCTGTGAGATTTTCATCTGTATTTTTACTTGTGCCAAAACCAAACAAAATATAAGGAAACATGAAATATTTCAAAGGATGTGGTGATCCGACAAAACCAGTGCCATTAAAAAATGTCAAACATTTTAAATCTTTATTGACCAAGAGCGAAGTATCTAATAGGCAACACATGGCCATTAATCAAATAGGTGCGAAAATCTTTTAAAAACCTGTGATATTAAATAGACAATTGAACTCTAGAACATTTACTTTGCTTACAATAAAAAACATAATAAAAAAACAAATTAAATTAGGTTTGGAGAGTCTGAGAATTTCTTTGGGTTAAAAAAGGTGCCATAAAATTTGAATTTTTTCAGAAAAAGCTAATGACAACCACCCCAATGTACAATTGGTGCCAACGAAATTTACCTCCCTCCCTACGCCCAGAGCATTGTTAAAAATCATATGAACTCCCTCCGATGAGGGCACATAGACATTTTAGCGAATAGATGCGAAACAGTTACAAAGACAATAGACAATTCATAAATGACCAATAAATGAAATAAAATTAAACTCTGCTAATCAATGTTAAATCTGTAAATGAGATTTATAACTCATTTTGTGGCCCTTCTTAGTCTTATGTTGTAAAGAACAACTAACAAAAAACAATTTGTGCTCATTGTTTTATTAAAAAATTTTAAAGAATAGGTTTGGAATTGGAATTTAGACTATAATTTTTCCTATCTCGATATCGATCCCGATACCCCCAAAAGTTCCGATTTTTCCGATTCCCGATTCCGATTCATCGTCCCAATATATATATATAGTCCCAACATATATATATATATATATATATATATATATATATATATATATATAATTTTTCTTTCATAATTTTTTATTTCGGTTTCGATTCAAACTAATGCACCCAAGTTATATGGATATATCTTTTTCTTATTCTTGAAATCGCAATTTTATAGTATATAAAAACATATATAACATGGACTTTATAATAATATATACGAAATCTGCAAGAATTAAAATATCATATTTAAGCGTACTTTACGACCAGGCTTTGCCAGGCGTTCGTGCTAGCTCAGATAAATACTTTTTCAGTTTTAACAAAAAAAAATCTACAATCATATAAGAGTGTCTCCATTTACACTGAACATCTACAGAATGCCAACATCAATATATGACATATAAGTGAGTCTCCTGTGGAATTTCCACAGGTCCCGCTAGTAACAATAATAATCAGAAATGAATCCATATAAACTGCAAACACTAACTTAAACTGTAACAGACGTAAATTAAAAAGATGAGAACTGCACATTAATGAAAAGAAAGTTGAAATTGCAACAAATCTTATAAACTGTGCCCCCCACCCGCAACAAAAACATCACTTCTTGTTGATACCACACAAAATGGCCAGAAATAGCAATGGAAAGGCACTAAACCAAACTTCCACTGGGTGATCGCGAAGACTGCTGGGATCTTAGGGAGGCTTATTGTCGCTGAAAATCCGACGAGGACAGATGGTCCTTGCCAGCAAGAAATCAAGTATCACCGGTTGTTCTCATAGCAAAAAAGAGATTTTCAATGACCATCGAGTATTAAAAAGCTGAAAAGGCTTATTGTCACCGATAACTCATGAAACAACATCGATTGTTATCAGCAAAAGCTGATGATGGCCTGTGTGCGAACTCATGGTGATATATTTCTTTGTCATTGTTGTAAACCAAGAGCGATTTTATCAAGAAATTAGGTAAGTTGCCACAAGTATTTTTCAGCTGCAGTTTTGTTTAATTAATGTATCGACCCCGAGACTACTTTATTTTCTGCCTTTTTTTATTCGAAGATATGAGAAAGAATAAATTTGATAATTGCAGCATTACCAATTTACCACCACGTTCCAACTTTCCGCGGCTAAATTTTCTTTATTGCGATTAGATATTAGTAGGAGAAAAAAAAGGAAAAGAAGTTACTTTTTTTTGCTTAACTTTATAGTCTTCGAAATAAAACGATACTTACAATAGTGATACTAAGCGTGTTTTTTTAGCCATTTTTATTTAATGGAAACTTAAAAGGTATTTTATGCCAATGCCATTTTGTGGCTAGGAGGAGATAAAATTTATACAAAGACACATTAACAGTTCATTTTAACTTTCATTTATCGTATAACGTTTTTTATATTCATTGCAGGATCATGCGATATTGCCCGGGTGAATGGCATAACAACCGCATATCGGATTTATTCGTAATATATTATTAACAGAGCACGGACGTGCGTATGCAAAGACATACGAAATGATGTCACCGGTAGAAAAAAAGTTTCTAAACAGGACGATCAGGTTAAAAACGTGAATGACGTAGGCGACATCACAGCCGTGAAGTCACGAATGGCAAGAGAATGGGGAAATAAATTTCGTTGTTGTAAAAACAGGTTCGAGTTATTCTTTTTCTTGGTTTTCTTTACGAGGTATACTGTATACAACGTGTGGGTCCCGTGTGCAAACGTATGTACAACGTTACAATTAATGTATGTGGCAGCAATGTCTAAATGTATGAGAAATTTCAAAAAGATTACTAATCACCATTAATGCTTATTACAAAACTCCCAATTTTTCAATTATATTTATTACTAGCTGGACGCCCGGCGTTGCCCAATCGTGCAACACGCTTACACATGATCTTTTAATTTATGCAGATTGCATTTGTATTATTATGGAATCAATCCTCATTTGAATATTATATATTAAGAGGTATAATTTGCCCTGTTGACTAATTCGCAAAAAAAAAAAACAATAAATAAATAAAATAAAATAAATAAATACATAAAATAAATAAAATAAAAATAATAATAATATCGTTCATCAAATTCCGTCTATATTTGTTTACAATATCACGCCAGCTAATAATTGGGTTTGACGATCTCAAAAATAATCTTTCTTATCTTTTAGATAAACAAGAATTTTTACAGGGGATTTTTTTCGTTACACCTGCCAAGGTTACGTCGGTGTAACGTTAAAAATCTCCACCTGTAAAATTTTTTTTCTATGTATAAGAAACTAAAAACTATTTTGAAGATCAGATTTTTTGTTCTATTTTCGATACTTGTCGGAGAAATTTCTGTATAATATATATATATATATATATATATATATATATATATATATATATATATATATATATATATATATAACTGTCAGAAATATAAATTACTTATGTGTGAAATTTTCAAAAGATAGGCTCAGCCGTTTTAGAACCTTTGTAGGAAATATATATATATATATATATATATATATATATATATATAACTGTCAGAAATATAAATTACTTATGTGTGAAATTTTCAAAAGATAGGCTCAGCCGTTTTAGAACCTTTGTAGGAAAACACACACACACACACACACACTTTTATATAATAGCATAGATATATAGAGAGATAGAGATTTATTCAACATCTTATCTTACTCCGCTGGATCTCTCAGATAGGAAACGCCTTTTAATAAGGATCAAAATATGCTGTTAAAGAGAACATCTTTGTATTCACCTTGAATAATCTGAGTTGTTTCGCAGCAGAATATATACACACCGAGCCTTTTAGAGATCACGTAGAACCCCACGAATCTACGAAAGTCGGTTCTAAGACCTCAGCCATTCGAGCATGGTAATTTGAGTGCCATTTTAGAAGTTTATTGTTGAGTATCCAATAATTGTATAAATACGCCGATAACATACACTATATAACTCGTTGGCTACCTAAAAATGTGATGAGTTCTCCTGAGATAAATTCCCAATCTCGAAGTTGGACGTTATTTTTATTATGCACGGAGATGAGTATAGTTGGAGACCTTAAGAGAGAATTATTTGCAATTTTATCAATTAATCATCTTTGAATTTTTATAGAGAAGATCATATATCAAGGAACTGCCATATCATTTTCTGTGTCTTCCTTAAGTTTTACCTATATAAGGAATTTTTGGACATATGAAATATCTGTTGGTCTCTGTTTATCAAGTTTGTTGACCTTGTGTATAGACAGGTAGCCTCATATCATTTCTGTTGTGATTTTATATGATGTGTTCCAGGTCAGCATAAACACACAAAATAGTATCTGCGAAACTCGCTCCCCCTCCGGGGGCGGGGGCTGTGCACTAAAGTTCAAGTAAAGACCATATGTGGGGGCAATCCCACATATAAGACCATTGCTCTTGTAGCAATAAGTTATTGGTCAATGTTGGGGAGCTGGTCCCCATTTCCCCAATCTCTCCACATTAAAAAACGGCATTGTGCCTCATTTGCTCAGTGGGGAAGCAAATAAATCCAGCAAAATATTATTTGCCGTATGAAGCGTTTTCCTTTAATGATCACCTTCACTGACGGATTTCTCTTTATCTTCTCTGTTGCTGTCGTAGTGGCTTGAAGGAGTAAGGTAAAGATGAGGGGGTCATGTCAGTTTTCATGAAGGGGATGTGTTTTGAAGTGCTTCCTGGCGCAACAAACTGGTAAATCTTTGGAGACTGACTTAAATTTCTGGACTGTGATACTTTTTGCATGGAGCTACTTCTTTCGTTTCTACTAATGCAATATATCATTTTCCCGGGCGCATTTTTTTTGTCTTTATTTAAATCTCCTCTTTCGATACATTTTTGCGGACGAGGCAGGACATTTTCTCGGTGTTTGCTTTTTGTACATCTATTGATGTAGTCGTTCTTAGAGTCTAGGTGGATTTATAAGCGACGTAATTGGCTCCCCATCGCTAAACTAACGAATTATCTAACTTTCAGCCAAAAAAGATCCCTCATCTTTATTTATCTTTGTTCAACATTACACTATCCTCTCAGTCTAACAAGAATGTCTGTCTAAATTGTTTTTTAAATAAGTTTTCATTTATTTTTTAAATTTAGTTTTTTTTTTCATATCTTAACAAATCTTCTGATCAACATTTCTCAACCCCCCCCAGTACTAATAAATAAATAATTAAAAGAAAAACAAACATGCTAACCTTTCTTCTCAATTCATTTTCGCTCAGTTCGCACGAATGGGTTTGTTTTCAGATAATTCTATCCAAAAATTTTATGTTACATTAATTCCTATTTCACTCGTGTCAATTATTTAGGGCGAAATAGGGTTTCAACATTACTCATAAATAACTTATATTTTTAAAACCTAAATCATATCTTAGCAAAATTTAAAAAAACAAAACAAGTGAAGCATGCATGGTCCCCCGTGAGTCCACAGTGAACAAGACAGAAAAAAAGACTAAGTTCATCATTGCCCCCCCCCCCACATTTAGCCCCCAAAGTTCCCAGGGGACGTCAAATCCTGGTAAAAATGAACAAACGGTGCAATTTGCGACCTTAACATATGTAAATTTAAGTTTGGCACCATGCAAAAAGAGAAATGACTAAGTTTGCCCCCTTAGCTCCAAAATCCCCAAGGTCTTAACATATAAAATTGAGTTCAGCACTATGCAAAAGACATACACAGAAAATTTTGGACAAAATGGTAAAATAATCCAAAGAATGGAGTGTTTTTATTAGCCCTAAAAGAGTCCCTGAGGCACAGCCAAGAGTTATCATGAAGTATAGACAAACAAAATTATATAGAAATCAGTTAGTTACAACTTTTCAGAAAGTTTTATAAAAATCCAAGGCATCATTTTTTTTAATAAACACAAAACTGTTAGTCATTTTAACTCGAAAATCACCCGTAGAGAGGGAGACAACCGGAGTTTCCCAGAAAATCTGTTCGGTTACTTTGTTACTCATATCATGTTTAATGCTTGTGCAAAATATCCAAAAATTCGAAGGTGTAGTTATTGAGAAAAGTGCGGACAGACGAACGGAAGAACGGACAAGGGTGAATTTACAGGCCCCACCCTCCTTTTGTCGGGGGACCAAAAAACTTAAGCTTTTAATGATTTTATTTTCTGATGTAAAGTTTTAAATTACGAATACGCATGAAACGCCGAAATAAAAACCATGGGAGAAAATATAGTCGCCATCTAAACAAGTCGAGGAAGAAGCTAATAAGAACTATAACTCAAGTTTAATAACGTGATTTTAACAAGGCAAGTGAGAGACATATATTAACATTAAAGCTGTTTATGCTTATCTGATTCGATGTCGAATATTTTTTACGTCATAATATATTCCTCCTAGGTATTACCTCTAATTTGGCTGAGTAAGCAGTATGGAATGTTTAAAGAATTCCCTTCTGCTTTTGTATTTGGAGTAATGTACGATCTCGGCCTGTGTTACAATATCATTTATTTAATTCCGTAATAAACGAGATTTCTCAGAAATGTCTGGATAAAGTAAGTTTGCTTACTCAAGATCTCAATTTCTGACACACTCTTGGTATTGCTCTAAAAACCAAAGCATAAATAAGGAAGAAGGTTGCCACAACTTATCCGTAGAAGAACAACAACAATATATATATATATATATATATATATATATATATATATATATATATATATATTAATATATCCACTCCACCGAAATTAGAGAAATGCTTCTCAGCAACACAAGCAAAATACACAACGAAAACAACGTCAAGAAGTTTTAAATATTTGAAGCTATATACGTTAAAACGCAAAAAACTGTCCTTAATGTACCTATTTACTATGCCTCCCCACGGGACAGTTAGACACAAGAGTCGTTTTTTAACGTGGAGAAAAGGTACAAAAAATAAAAAAATTGTCTCAGTCGTGAAGGACTGATCCTCCACCGAAATAGAACGAAATGGAAGTGCAGCATCTGAAGAACAGATACTACACTTTGATCTTGACCAAAACCTGTCCTTAATGTAATCACATTCCAATCCAGCGAAAACGTTCTAAAATGCCTGTCGTAACCTTCCCGCCCTCTATCTGATTCAGTCCTGACTACAAAATGGGCACTGCTCTCTCCCACACTGGCCACGTACAGCTCGCACGTATTTCCCACTGCTACTATTTATAAGTGGAGATACCATCATCTACTCTAGACAAGAAGAAGGCCAGCCAAACATGTACGGTGTAGCGATGATGATGATTCTCGAGGCAACGCTGGCACTGTTGTCCTGGGAACTTTTGTCTTCAAGAATTCTCATGGCAAGATTTAACTCCAAAGGCAGGAAAGCCCCTATAATACAGTGTTACGCCCCTACCAACGCAGTGGACATTGAAGACAAAGATGAGTTTAATGAGCAGATGAATATCTTGATGGGAGATTTGAACGCCAAGGTTAGCATAGACAGCACGGAAAATGACCTTAACATGGGCAGACATGGCACTGGAGAACGGAACGAGAACAGGGGGATGTTCACCGAATTCTGCACTTTCAACGACCTGGTTATTGGGGAACACTTTTTCCACATAAGACTATCCACAAGACCACATGGATGTCCTCCGATTGAAAAAAACCATAGAACCAAATTAATCATATCACAATCAGGCGAAAGTGGAGGCGGAACCTGCACGATGTCAGGGTTAAGCGAGGTACAGACGCGGCATCAGACCACCACCTGGTTGTAGCAGTAGTGAGAACAAAGCTGAGAGCCCACAAAGACCAGGAAGATCAGCACACACGTTCAATGTCCACAACTTGGAAGAAAAGGCAAATTCAGGTCAGAACTACGAAACAAGTTAAGTGTGCTTGAGCATCTACAGGGAGAGAAAATTGAAAGGCAGTGGAGTAGTCTTCCAGAGACCTAGAAACAACATGCAAAACACTTCTGGGCAAGATGCACAAAGAGTGGCTGGCACCGGACACCTGGGCACTAATCACGGAGAAAAAGAACTTGAAAAACAATATCAACAAGGCGCAAGACCTGGTAGAGAAACAATACTACAGGCGCGATACTGGGAGACAAACAAGGAAGTGAAACAAGAGAAGGTCTATTGAGGAGTTCACCGCGGGGGCAGAAATCGCAGCAGATCAACGTAGCATTAAGAGACTATATGAAATCATCAGGACACTCTCCGGGAAGAACAGCAACTCAGACCACCCCGTGAAAGACAGGAATAGGACTGGCATCGCAACAAAGATGAGCAGAAAGCAAGATGGGCAGATCATTTCAAGAAGACGCGCAACAGACTAGCACCACCCACTCCACCAGACATCCCACCACCAACCCAGCTGCTGGACATCAATAGCAACCCTCCCAGCAAAGCAGAGATCATCAGGCCCATAAAATCCCTTGTCAGGTAAGGCAGCAGGTCCTGGCGGAATACCACCTGAATATCAACTGAGATGCTGAACCCCTTCTCACTAATATCTGGGAACAAGAACGCGTACCACTGGAAGCAAGGACACCCGTAAAGCTGTCAAGAAAGGGGATATCTCATCTTGTAATAACTGGAGAGGAATCATGCGGCTATCCATACCAGGCAAAATACTGAGCAGAATCATTCTCGAGAGGCTGAAGATCGCCTTAGATCAGACACTTCGGGACAAACAGGCTGGCTTCTGACAGGACACCGACTACATCGCAACCATGCGCATTATCATCGAGCAGTCGCGGGAATGGTAGATCACCTTGTACGCAGTCTTTGTCGACTTCCATAAAGCGTCAATAGAGGGGTCATCTGGAAACTGTTGCTTCACTATGGCTTTCCTCCAGAGTTTGTCACCATCATATAACAGATGTATGAAGATACCACCTGTCCAGTGATCCACAACGAGAAACTGACGAATCCTATCACTATACAAACCGACGTCCGTTTAGGTTGCCTAATTTACCGATAATATTTCGGGTCGACTGGGTTATGAAACGACCAACTGTGAGGCACAGGGCGGCTATCGAGTGGCATTTTACAGAACTGCTTGAAGACTTGGACTATGCAGATGACATCAGCCTCCCTTCACACAGGTTTCGAATTGCGCAGGAGAAGCTATGTCGTGTGGCAGAGGAAGCCGAAAAGACTGGACACCAGATAAACATAGGGAAAACAGAGGTCATGAGGGTAAATAACAGAAGGCAAGATCCAATGCAACTACAACAAGAGAACATTAGAGAGGTTGACTCGTTTGTGTACTTGGGCAATGTTGTCAGCAGGGATGGAGGAACAGATGAGGACATCAAGCGCAAGATAAGCAAAGCCAGGCACGTCTTCAGCATCTTAAGAACAATCTGGAGAACAGCAGCCCTCTCACTCTGAAATAAGATTCGAATTTTCAACATTAATGTGAAGTCGGTTCTACTGTATGGATCAGAAATGTGGTGAGTGACCAAGACCAACACCCACAAACTCCAGACATTCACCAACAGATGTCTCAGAAACATGCTAAACATCAGATGGCCAGAGACTCCATCTCCAATGAAAAAGTGTGGGACAAAACCGACCAAACCCCAATGGAGATAGAGATTTAAAAAAAAAAAACGAAAATGGAACTGGATTGGCCACACCTTGCGGAAACCTGCATCCAACATCACCAGGCAGGTCCTTAAATGGAACACGCAAGGCAAGCGTAAAATTGGTCGCTCGAAGCAGACATGGAAAATAAACACTGAGGCTGAAACCAGGGCTGCCGGAATGACATGGGCCGAACTGAAGAGGACCAGCCAGAACCAGGTCCATTGGAGGAGCGTCGTTGCGGACCTATGTTCCCCAAGGAATAAGGAGGTCTAAACAATAAAAAATAACATTTTTTATAAATAAAGATTGTTTGAATTTTGCATTTAAAAAAAATCTCAATGTCTTAGATTATGTTAAAATTATAGAAAGATATCATCAAAAGTAAAGAATCTATTTAAGTTCAAAACCCTTCAGTGATTTTTGGACACCCCTATATGTAATGCAGTAAGGAGGACATGTGTAATTCTGTTTGATACTGATCTCATAATAATAACGAAAATGCTATTTTAAATTTCAGTGCAGCAAACAAGCGAGGATTGTATTTATCTTGAGTATTAGTGACAGGGGGGAATGCTGTTTCATAAGCCTGACAGATTAACTGACGGATTCTCATATATAGATAATTGGAAGCATTTAATATAAAATGTATTCATTCTATGTACGTTTTTTTTCAATTTTCTTTTATTTTGTTCTTGCTGGGGATGGGGTATCTTACCGGATGCTAGACATTCACATTCTAAACAAGAGATCTTCTCAAGATTCTAATCATCCCTTTAGTCTAATTGTTGTAATCTTTCTTGCACTTTGTTCACCGAATAAATGTAAGAGTTTTTTTAGTCTGCGTCTTTAATGATGAAGATACTATTTCAATCTTTACCTGGACGGATGGATAACATTCTGTTTCAAACTTAAGCATGATAATTAATGCAAATACTATTACAAAGTTGGGAATGATAAATCAATGCAAATGCTTTTACAAATATAAGTACAACAGATTGATAAAATGCTATTTCAAACTTAAGCATGAAAGGTCGATACGATTCCTATTTAAAACATGTACCTCACCAACGGATAAAAGTAATATTTCAAACAAGAGTAGAATAGATCAATACAAATGCTATTTCAAACTTAAGCATCATATATCGATAAAAATACCATTTCAAACATGGGTGTGACAAAAATTATATTTCAAACTTAAGCGTAGTAGGCCGTGAAAATGTTACTTTAAACTTGAGTGCAATAAATCGATGCAAACGCTATTTCAAATTCATAGACTAAAGTGCGAAGAAAATTCATAACATCAACATAGTACTCTCCGTTTCTTTTTATTTGAAATAAACATAATCTTTTAATCTATTTTAAACCCCTAATTCCACTCTCCGTGGCAGTAACAGATAGCCATACCTCTGTAATCGACTAATATTATTATTTTTATATTATTATTATTACAGTTTTCTTTGTTGTAATCGTAAGTAACGCAACCTTAAACGGATATTATATGGGTTCTGTGTGTCTAAAATTTTTATAAAAACACTTCACACAAGGCATGCTACTTGATGTAATCAGTTAAAATAACACTTTGATCCTTAGGCCACTATTATTCCTGAGATTCATTAACGGCCTCCCTGACAATATTGTATCAGAGATGGGTATATTTGCTGATGATACAACGCTCTATAAAATGCACGAGGGAAGAACGGATGCACACAAATCTAAGACAATGGTAGAAATCTAGAAAATGACCTCCAGACCGAAGCTGCAGATGGATGATAACATTTAATGCAGATTCCATGAACAAAGTTTCTTTCTTAGAACTGCACGCCAGTGGAGTTCTCTTCCGTTTACCTGCTTTCTAGCTGACTACAACCTGATTGTGTTCAAGTCCAACGTAAACAAGTTCTTGATGAACTGTCCCGTAAGTAATCTAACTTACAAATTCACACTACTTATGTTTACTACGCTGTAACCACATTGACTAATGCATACCCATTAACCCTTATCCTCGAGTGGCCTCCTGGCCTTGATAAGTGGTGATTCCTGTGTAAAAAAAAAAATAGTAAGACTAAACTAGTCTCTTTAAACAATTACAAGATGACTCTCCAACCATCGATATACATGACAAATAACACCCTATCTGAGAATACTTCTTTAAAACTCTTCGGCTTAACAGTCACAGACAATATGAACTGAAACATTGAGGATATGGCAAAGGCTGCTGCAAAGAAAGTGGATTCCTTCTATCGTGCTAGAAAACTACTCCCACTGAGAGTATCATGTACCTCTACAAAACCACCATTCACCCATGCATGGAGTATTGTTGGCACGTCTGAGCTAGTGCATCTACCACTAGTCTTTCCCCCTGGGATAGAGTCCAAAAAAGGATTTTCAATCTAATAGGTCCCATTTTATCAACTAAACTCCAACTCCTGTCCCATCGATGCAATGTTTTACCCCTGTTCCTGTTTTACAAGTATTTTAATGGGATGCGTTCTGATGAAGTCGTTGTACTTTTTTCTCCTATGCGTACATATCCCAACATACCTGCTTAGCAACAAAATCACACCCCTTCACTGTTGAGGTCCCTAGGTCCCGGAGGGCTCTCTATTCTTTCTTCCATCAAACAGTTAGACCTTCGAATTTCCTTTCTCTGGCTGTATTGATGAGCAGAAGTTTACATTTAACGGAAACCAACATCTTGTTTATCTTTCTGAGGTATGGTCCCAAATAGTAGCCTCTTACATCCAAGTAGTGATATGTCTTGTTAGGGGTGAACGCGAGTAAAAAAAAAAAGAAAAAAACAACAACAAAACATACTTTAATATAGAAACTAGCCATCGATAAGTGTTAAATAAATAGATTCGGGCTCAGAAAACAGAAGTTATTCCCTATTTGTCAGAAACATCGTCCATGGAATATGAAACTAAAGGACTAATTAAGAGAAGCAAGAGTTATGAGGTTGCAGATAAAAATTCCAGTTTCTTCTCTCCATAATATTTTTAAACTGTTTATTTTTCTGCAATTTCTTTTAAATTTCTTTATCGAGACTCAGACGACTTTATTTTCAACTTTTTGCTCGATAATTTTATAATTGCGGCATTAAAAATTTCCTCCCACATTCCAACTTTCCGCGGCGAAATTTATTCGATTGTAATTACGTATTAGTAATAGAGAGAGAAAAAAGAACTTATTTTTTGCTTAACTTTATAGTCTTCGAAATAAAACGATACTTACAATAATGATACCAAGCGTAATTTTAGCCATTTTTATTTAATGGAAACTTAAAAGGTATTTTATGCCAATGCCATTTTGTGGCTAGGAGGAGATAAAATTTTGTCAAAGACACATAAACATTTTATTTTTACTTTCATTTATCATATAACATACTTTTTATTAACTGTGAGATAACCCGATGTTATTCAGGTGGACCGAGTAACATCACATATGAAACTTATAAGATAGTTCTGTTTTATATTATATAACTAAAGTAACCAGGCGTAGCCGAGAAATGGAAGCAGTTTTGATCTATCTGTCTATCTATCTATTATATAAAATTTACTTTGTCTGTATGTGAGTTCGCTCTCTATCGACTCCTAATCGGCTGGGCTGATTTTGTAAAAAAACAAAACAAATTATTACATATGTAGTTTATGTGCCTGGCAGTGTTCTTAGACAGGTATTATATCGGAATGTCTTCAATGGATATTGATAAGCGAAAAAATCCGATTAAAGAAAACCAAGACGATTTTGACAAAAGTTAATGTCTTATACAGACTAAGATTACAAGGAGTTTTTTTATTACTGAACAAGCAGAGTGCCTCTACATATAAAAATGAAGTAAATAAAAGTCCTTATATATATGACAGGGGCGCGTTCGAAAAGAATGTTTCTGTTTACAGCACAATTAAAACATAATACTTGACTTTTGAATTTTAAACTGTATTCAAGCCATTATATATAAAAAAATTTTTTTTATAAATTCAGCAGTAGGTTATGCAATGCAACTCAGACTACACTGTATTGTAGACTAAGTTACTGCGAGAAGGCATGTGAAACTGCCTCCCCTTGCATCCCGGTAGATCCCCAACTAAAGGAGGTAATTAATCGATTTGATTACGCCGATTTCGATTACAATAAGATATGGGAAGGTGAAACATCCGTTGATCCTCATTCAGTCACGAGCAACATCGGGTGTCCCTGCTGGCAAATTATAAGACTAAAAAACGTGTAGTGTGAGTGAAAAAATGTTTTACACAGTGCAATATAGAGCTATAGATAGATTAAATTTCAGATAAGAGGTATGTCATATTATAATTTAACATCTTACACATGTTTGTGTAGAAATAATTCAAAACATATTTGAATAAAACAGTCATCACATTGAAATCATTTTTCCTACAGACAATTTTCGAAAAAAAAAAAAACAAAAAAAACTAAGGTAAATTTTTTTGAAAAAGAGTATCCGGATAAGTATTAAACATCGTCAATAGCGATATGAAGATGATGTAGGCCAAATTATTTCTAGAAAAATATCAAAATCCAATGACCAGGAAAAACTTTCAGCTTTCAGATACGTATCAGAAGTGGCCACTGGCGATTAGGGTGTGATACGGGCTAAAATAGACGCTAAAAATATCAGAAACCAATTATCAGAAAAGGATCGGTTGTATATGAGAACGATTCCTCGAATCAGCCTTTTCGAAATCAATTTGAGCTGAGTTTAAATAATTAAGAAATTGTCAGAAAAAGGGAACATTTACGTGGGATTTGTTTGAGTCAGACATCGCTCCATATCGACATCTTTTTTTTTTTTATTAAATGTGATATTTTGTGCTAAATATTAAATGTTTTGCTTTAATATTCTTAACATAAAATCATTATTATTAAAGTACAGTTTAAACAACTTGGAGACGACTGTGACGATAACTGTGTGCTATTCGGTGATGCACTCGTCTTTTCGACTTGACTCTACGCGCATTATTCAGCTATATCTATGAAATAAATTTCCCCGATTGCTAGAATTGATAAAATCTAATATACGTCTTAGTGTATAAATGTACAAGGTTTGCATATGACTATCTTTCCAATTTAGTACACCACATTTTCCCCTCTCCCATTATAAGTCACTGTTAGTGTCCAGCTAACGAGAAAAAGGAAAGGGTTATTGCCCTTGAACTGTCAAAAGAGTTATTCCCCTTGGGGGGACAAGTCAATCAGCCATGACACTCGAAAGATAAAACAATACAGTTTTGATCATTCCGCATCCAGCGGCTCATCTATCAAAATCTCTTTAAAATAAAATTGTTAAACGTTTCCCCTTGTTTTTGCATCATGCCGATTTCGCAATCAATTTTCGTTCTAAACACGTAACAATTGGCGAGGAGGTTTTTTTTTTGTTTTAGTCGAACACACGTGAGAACAAATACATTTATCGGACATTTACATTAAACGTTTTTAAACAAAAATAAATTAAAAAATTAAAAACAAAGAAATGGATGTTACCATACAACAATTAATGCAACCACAGTTACGTTTGATGGAACTTTTTCAGAGAGATTCTCAACATCTTCAAAACCAGTTTCGGGAACAAAACTCATGACATCGGCAGAATCGATCACAAATTCTATCACGGAATTCTATTATGATCCATTGGCTAAATCATTGTTCTGTACGTGATTTTCACGTTTTGAGGACCTCTTTCGGGTGGAATTCAAGGAACAAGCTGACGACTGGAAGGTCAGACTTTTGCTACGTAAACTTGGATCGTTGGAACACGACCGGTATGCAAATTATATTCTCCCTAAACACCCACGTAACTAAAACTTCGACGAGACAGTACAGACGTTGAGGCAGATATTTGGTGAACAAATTTCATTATTCAGTATGCGCTTCAATTGTCTTAATATAACGAAGTGTGAGTGAACTGATTTCTCGACTTACGCAGGCATTGTAAACAGTGAATGCCAGCGGTTCAAAATAACGTCCATCACAGACACTCAATTCAAATGTTTAACTTTTATGTGTGGCTTGAGATCGGATGGTGATGCTGATATTCGTACACGGATTTTGTAAAAAATAGAGCAGAATCCGGACATAACTTTACAACAAGTTTCCGTGGAATGCCAGTGTTTCGTTAATCTGAAGCATGATTTAACGATGGCACAACAATCGACAGGTTCTACAGTTAATACTGTCCAAAAACAACCGCATCGCACTCCACGGACGTCAACAAGTATCAAGCCGCCTTAAGCTTGCTGGAATTATGGCAGCTGGCATTTTGCACGGAACTGTACATTAAAGACACGCCGCTGTCGCAGCTGCAACCTACTGGGTCATAAAGAAGGATTCTGCACTCCACAAGGACAAAGACCAACGCAGAGTATATAAACCTCGCATAACAAGCAAAAACGTTACAAAACAAATGCAAACAGTCTGGTTACAACTGTTCTCCCAGGCCCAAAATCAAACCGAAAATATGTGGCTGTACAGTTGAATGGGCATCCTGTTCAGCTGCAAATGGACACTGCCTCTGATACTACACTCATTTCAAAATCACTATGGGAAACCATAGGCCAACATTTACTGACATCAACGAGTCATGTAGCGCAGAGTGCGTCTGGGGACTGTGTCCACATCACGGGTGAACTATTGGTTACCCTTATAATGAAAGATAAAACGGCATTAGGTACCATATACATAGTAGACTCTAACCATAACTTGTTTGGACTTGATTTTATCGAACCACTAGGCCTCCTTGATATTCCACTCAACCAGATATATAAGGTGATATCCAGTCCATCACCTCAGAATAACAGCATCGACCAGACCAATGACATCATAAAGCAATTTTCTCCAGTTTTCGCTGACAACATTGGACGCTGCACTCAGGTAGAGGCTACACTATTCCTCATGCCACCCCATCAGATGTTAGTAGTTTACGTTCATTTCTGGGACTAGAGAGTCACTACGAGCGTTTCTTGCCGCCACGCCATCAAATCAAAGCTCCACTCAACAAACTATTGAGAAAAAAAAATCACAAAATGGTCCTGGCCCATGGACTGTCAAAAATCGTTTGATAAAATCAAAGCACTCATCAGATCAGACCTACTGCTCACACACTTTGACCCAAATAAAAAAAAACAGTTGTGGCAGCGGATGCATCAAACCATGGTGTGGGAGCAGTGATCTCACATATATTCGTAGATGGAAGTGATAAGGCCATCATGCATGTATCCAGATCCCTGACGTCTGCGGAACGCAACTATAGTCAGGTGGAAAAAGAAGCATTGTCCCTAATCTCTACCGTAAAAGAAAATCACAAGATGGTATTTGGTCGTCACTGTACACTGCTGACACACCACAAGCCACTACTATCAATATTTGGCTCCAAGAAAAGTATCTCGGTATATTCAGCCAGTCGATTGCAACGATGGGCAACCATTTTACTGGGATACGATTTCAATATACAATACCGCAGAACAATGGAATTTGGCCAGGCTGATGCGTTATCACGACTCATCAGAACACAGTCAGTGTTAAAGGACGATGCTATCAATGCTGCCATCAGTGTCGAGGATGAGAGCTCATTTTATAAAAGAAAAAGAAAAAAAAGAAGAAAAAAAAGATGTTTCGAAATCGAACTGGACATAATCAGAACAACCATGGTCCAAAATACATGTAAATTTTGCCGGTCCAATCAATGGACTTATTTTCCTTGTGGTGGTGGACGGCCATTCGAAATGGCCAGAAATATTTCCAATGCAACAGATTAACACTCAATCCACAATAACAGTACTCAGGCGGCGATTTAGTCAACAAGGTTTGCCAGATACTATAGTATCGGACAATGGATCACAATTTACATCAGAGTCGTTCAAGCAATTTTGCAAATCGTGCTGCATAACGCATGTTTGGTCACCGCCTTATCATCCTCAACCCAACGGACAAGCCGAACCATTTGTGTATACATTTAAACGGGCACTACTCAAAGCAAGGGGACAGGGAACAACAGATGAAATCCTACAGACTCTCCTCCTTTCATATCGAACAACACCAACTGGAGCAGTGAAGAATAGTCTGTCACCATCAGAAGCACTCATGGGACGAAAACTTTGTACCACAATGGACGCTTTGCGGCCCCAGCGACAAAGGCAGCAACCAGGCCCTAACGAAAAATCAATTCCAGTGTTTATACGAAACTACAGATCTGGCCAGGCAAACTTGGTTCCGGGCATCATTTGCAAAACAAAGGGACACTTTCTCTATGATGTTCAAGTCGGGAACCAATTCTGGGTACGACACAAAAATCAAATACGTCCCAGCTACACTCCAGGCAATCTAGGGGACAGCACGCCAAACATTCCATTCGATTTGTTCACGGACACATTTGAACTACCATCTCCATCACCTCCCATGCGAACAAATGTAAATGAGAAGGTTGAAAAACCCTACATGACTTGGCCAAAGCGCAGTCGCACTCAAGTAAATTATCTCCAAATTAATCCAAAATGCACTCGCTACAGTTAAATACTTAAAGAGGAGATGTTAGGGTCCACCTTACGAGAAAAAAGAAAGGGTTATTGCCCTTGAACTGGCAAAAGAGTTTCCCCCCTCGGGGGGGGACGAGTCAGTCAGTCATGACACTCAAGAGATAAAACAAGACAGTTCCGATCATTCCGCATCCAGCAGCTTAACTATCAAAATCTCTTTAAAATAAAATTGTTAAACGTCTTCCCTTGTTTTTGCATCATTTTTACGTGCCGATTTCACAATCAATTTTCGTTCTAAACACGCAACTGATCAAAAAATATACACAGTCGAATATTAACATTAATGCTATTCTAAGAAAGCATAAGAATCGAATACAATCTTCAATTCATTATGATCAATGTGTAGTATTTGTTCTCGTGTAACGTTACACGTTTACACACAGTCAATATGTTATAGCAGAGTACGTCGCAATGGGCATAGTATAAGTAATAACTCGACTCCTCTTTTGTAACAACGACATTTGTTTCCTCATTCTCCCGCCACGCGTGGCTTCTCGTTACGACCGGGACGTCACCCACATCTTTAACATGATCGTTTTCTCTCTCTTATGTATAGTCTTTTTCTTTTTTCCCTACCGTGACGTCATTTCGATCATAGGTTGGTTATTTGCATAAAGCTGCCAACACGCGCTCTGTTACATTCAGAAAAGTATTGTTGCCACATCTGAGCTGGAGCTGCTAGAAAGGACATATCTTGCCCTGACAGAGTTCAAAATAGACTTCGTAGCCTCGTAGGGGATGTCCTTTTCTCTTCTCTGAAACCCCTTTCTCACAGAAGAGACGTTGCGAGCCTGTCCCTGCTTTAGCGTTATTTTCATGGCAAGCGCTCATCTGAGCTCCAATCTATGCCCCCCTCTCGCCAAACTATCACGAGAAACACTCATCTTGCTGAAAACACTATTAATAATTTTTTCCCACTCTTTATCTGAGCCTAAACCTAAACGTAGATTCCATGAACAAATCTTCTTTCTTTGAACTGCACACATGTAGAACTGTCTTCCGTTTGCCTGCTTTCCAGCTGACTACAATATGATCGTCTTCAAGTCTAACGTAAACAAGTTCTTGGTGAGCTGTTCCCATTAAGTAAAACAATTTACCGACGTTACACTCCTAGCGATTCCTAGGATATTGTCCATTTGACTACTGTATACTATTTAAACCTTATCCTCGAGTGGCCTCTAGGCCTTGATAAGTGGTGACTGCTATGTAAAAAAACCCTCCATATATTAAGTATTTATCTTTTAATTGTATGAAAACGATTTTATTTCTTCAGTTTTTCTCACAAAATAGTTTTCGTTCTAAAGTGTCTCATCCATGAAACTTGAATTGTTCTCTCCCAAAAAATAACTTTGTTTAACTATCCACTCGTTAGAAAACAATTAAGTAAACTAATGCAATCAACCGTAGTAGAGTGAAACCCAAAAACTCTCTTTTTTATCAGCTACTACACTGATATATAAGGAGAACGCGCCACTCCTTTCCTAGGATTACCCTACGTAGCGTCCTCCTCATCTTATAATGTTAAGTGTCTTTAGTAAGGAATAATAAGTAAGCAGTTGACCTGTGATTAAAACCCTAACCCTTCTCCCAGAGCGGCAAATTACAAATCTAAAAAAAGTATTCCATATTAAGTATATTCATTCTTCTGTTATAGTCAAGATTCTATGCTCTATCTGACTTCCGGTTTTTGCTATCCTTTTGTTTAAATAATAAATCTAAAGAAGAACGTCATTCTAAATAAGAGGAATAAGTGCGTTATCTAAAAGGAAGATAATCATTAATTAATCAGATGACACCATATCTTGCTTGTTACCGTCCTCTCGTCTTATTTCTGTATTTCTATTTCCATTTCTATTATCGAAAAAAAAAATGGATTAAAATCTCATTTAATACATTTTTCGATCATACCAAATACTAACAAAAATAACAATTATAATTTATACATTAAAAATATTAATTCGTCTGAAAGAACTTCATTTTTGACACACTTTAAAAAAAACAATGACTAATTATATAGCAATCCAATTATGGCGCATTTCAGTAAATAATGCGTACAGATATGATCGTGTCAAAGTCTTACTAACATTTTCTCCATAGGAATCTGGCCTGCAGAGGTGATCCATGCCAGTTCTTTTTAATAAAACTAAGAGGGTAAGCAAGCTGTTATTTGGGGCGATGGGCAGG
>NC_136489.1:111794190-111796690 GCF_053919585.1 Euprymna scolopes | reverse complement strand
TAATTATATTAAAAAACACGTTGTGTCAAGATGATTGATTTTTAATGACTTAGACAATTATTAAGGTTTACAGTTGTGTTTGATTATCACAAACCACTGGACTTTTATTCCATTTTTTGTGCCATAAATTAATATAATAGTATATACGTACCTTCTAATGCACGTAAGGTATGCTTTACATTATCCACAATAGATGACACTATCGGTGCTATGAAGGTAAAATTCAAAGAAGTTAGGTCGAGAACTTGCCAAAATTTCTTTATTATAATTTACTTGGACTTTTCACACTTATTATTATCAATGCTTACCGACAATGACAGGTGCGATACTCCGGAGCCTATGTGACAGCAAATCCTTCCAGATTTCTAGGCTCCTTGTATCTTTCGGTAGCTATTTCAAATGATTTTGCGTTCTAGCAACAGCCGCGCAACACAAATTTATCGTTGACTTTCTCTGGATTTATAGTGGCAATGTTTTTTTTTTCTCAAAGGTATCACTTCTCTTCTAAGTGGAGGTATGTTTGGTGCTCTCCCTCCTTGATCTTTTCACTTTCCTTTGAACCGTGATTGCCAATTCGTCTGGTAGTGATCGGAGCGGGAGTAACATTATGTATGTGTGTATTGAAAAGAAGGTTTATTATATTTTGGGAGTTCTATCAGCTTTAGCTCCATTGGATTCTAATAAAGTCATTTCCATCATCATCATCACCATCATCATCGTTACTGCTCCTTTTCTCTTTTGGCTTCAAGTATTGATATTGATTTTCGGGGGAAAATCACCGGCTACTCTGGCTGCAAACTAGGCCACTAAACACATTTAAGTTTAGAATCAGTAACAAATCAAACCCGTGTGTCAAATAGGGTGACACAATAATGGACAAGACCTTACTGACTCATGTGTCTCTGGTTTCCAACGAGTCAGCCACAGGGCGAGTTAGGTTTTGCGATGTCCCGTGTTCTATTTTTATTGCACCCGTTTCGGTTCTCTTCTTTAAACCCTACTTTCACTCCATCGTCACTCCCTATTTAATAAAATATCTTCTTTTGTTCATTTTCGCATTTTGATTTTCCCTACAAGCTATCTGTTACACTTCGAGTTTTGCTTTCATGTCAAATGAAAAGTAAAAAACAAACAAACAAACAACAACAACAACAACAAAAAGAAGAAAGCACAGTACTGGTTTAGAAACAACTTTTACTCCTATTTTGGACACATCGGCGTATTTGCATTCTATATCCGATCGTCCCGCTAGTTACTTTGCTCCCACGGCAGACGGATGTGCCACAAAGCCGAAAGATGGGAAGATTATGCCAGCGCGTAAGAGAGGGCATACGCTTAACCCTTAAAAATTGCATGAACAGCCCTGTCGGCCTTTCTCGGTGAGTAAGCTTCCTAAAACAAGATAGCCAGAGCCAGAAACGTGGACCACTTAGAGCTGAACATTACAGATACCAATTCTCAAAATAATAAGTACTATTATCGCCATAACGATACAGTTCCTGTCGGACTCATTTTGTAGGACGAGAGACTGCTAAGAAATTGAGAGATCAAGCCAATTCTTCCATGTGAATCTATTTTATTTCACTGAAACTCATTTAAAAACAGTGGAAAATCTAGATATGATTTTCTTCTTTCTTCTTCTTCTTCTTCTTCGTCTTCTTCTTCTTATTATTATTATATTAAGTACTCAGTATTAATAGTTCCTACACATGATATCATCAGAGATCACTTACAGATATGAACCGGTGGTCTTCCCTGGAGTCTAGGTAACAACGAATCTAACCAAATTTCCAGTACGCTTCACCCCGTTCTTTAACCTTTGCAAATGACTGCGTGATCGCAACAGCCGCTTTCCATTGATTTATAACTGGCAGCAACCATTGATCTTCACTGTGATTTCAGGGATAATAAGCTTTCTCCAATCACAGTTTGATCAGTGCTCTCTATCTATTTTGTCTTTCCACTCGATATGACCTTTCATAACTATTTTTCATCAGCCGACATTTAAACCATTCGTGTATTCAATCATTCATTATTATTATTATTATTATTATTATTATTATTATTATTATTATTATTATTATTATTATTCCTTACCTATTATGTAGAAAGTACATACAATCCTTCGGATGATGGTATAATCACAGAACATGTACTACACTATCCTCAACGCAGAAACGGAGGCGATAATGTCTGGACTGAAAATCACATGCAGCAGAACATATGTTACACTTCCACACAAACTCGAAAGTACTTCTAAGGTATTACTTCTTTGTATCATGACAATATAAAAAAAATTAAAATAATCCATCCCTCCCTCATAAAATGAAATAAAGGAGTTAATCCCCGGAAAGTTGGTCTATAATAATAGAACAGAAGGTACAAACGTTCAAAGACGAAGGTTATAGCACATTGTTTGCTGACACTCAAGAGACACATTTAATGACATAAAAAATATTTCACTACGATTCCAAAATAAAAACAATAAAATCACAACTAT
>NC_136489.1:111774190-111789190 GCF_053919585.1 Euprymna scolopes | reverse complement strand
CTTAAATAATACAAAAAAGAAGGTTTTCAAGGAAATAGCATCTAAAATATTACTACAACCGATGCGATGTATAGGTAAAGCTATTTCATTCAATGGCATGAATATATTCAGGATATTATATGAGCCACCTGTTGAATGGTATAAAAATAAACCTCGAAATTTCTGTGTAATCTTGTATGAAAACAAACGTTTTAATGATATAACGTTACCTAAAATATTAAATACTCACAAAATCATACAATTACTAGCAAATAAGCTACAGAAAAAAGAGCAACAACCAATAGTTATATATATATATATATATATATATATATATATATATAAACTAGTGTTGGGAATATTAATAGGTATCGGCATCGGAAAAGTTAGTGGCTATTTTCCGATGCCAAAACGACTCTCTTGATTGTTTTTTAATTAAATTTTGTTTAAAGCAAAATCTTTGCTGGTAATAATGATAAAATAATAAATATTGATTTTATTATACCAGTAAAGTTAGAATGCATAGATCCTCCTCCACAAGTGTAATTTAACGTTTAGGAAATTATCTGCATACTTAACATGTGCTTTTTTACGGAAATCAGGGAAAATAACTCCTTTATAGTTAAATATGTAGAGATTTATAAAGCATTAGAATCTGAATCGGTAATTGTATCGTAATCGGGAATTTAATACGGAATCGGTAATTGTATCAGGATCAGGAAAAATATTGGAATCGTTCCATCACTAATATAAACTAGGGCTAATCATACAATACAAGGTGTTCAATTATAAAAAAAAAAGGCAGGACATATTTATATAAATGATACTATTATAAATATTCCAGAATGTGAATGTAATTCCTTCCTTTTCTGTAATGATGAAATTAAACATATACTTACAAGTAATCTAAAGATAGTAAAACATTCTAAATTAAGAAAACATCTATAACTAAACTTTACTTGACTATAAATTCTAAAAAATAATTCTACTGTATTCTGTAAGTTAATCCTCTCCTAAAAACTAACGGTCTACTCTACTCGCCAAGCTGTGACTAACACTCATACATTACACACGCCGTGGAGAGGGCTCTTAGCTTTCAGTCCTTAACCTTCGCACGCTGACCGATTGGAGGTCACTATCACTCTACACATTTCTACCGCCAAGGCATGCATTATTTTATTCTTACCCAGCTATGGTCTGTACTTAGATTTACAGCTATCTACATTGCATAACAATAGCTGTCTCTTCCTTAGTTTTGCAATGATAAATACAAAAACTGAACCGATACTCTGTAATGCAAAATACAACTTCATGATTTTTAAACGAAAGCTGAAGATATCTTCATTAGAAGTGGAAACATATATATATATACATACATATATATATATATATATATTTACTTTATTATACATACTGAACACGCCATAGCTTATAATTTTACTTCCAAGTTATATCTGTACTGTATTGTACCTCATATCAAAAATGACCATACTTGTATCTGACAGCATAGATACAGCACTTAACCCTCATGCCATCTAAAATACCCAGAGCTTGGGCAACCACATTTTAAACTAAATCTTAGTATCAAGTCATTTTGTAACGCGTTATCCTATGCTTAAACCAACATATAACAATTTCTTTTAAATTTAAAGGAAAAATATTAAACCATATCTTAACTCCTTCCAACTAACCTGTTGCAAATATAGCTGTTTCCACTGCATGAACTTTTACTCACCCCCTCCTCCAGTAACAATGTAATAGCAATGCCCCTTAATCATTTTGAGGAGTGTAGTTTCTCAGTAGACATATAACATTTACATAATAACCCAGTAACATTAACTACCCACGCGGGGTCGCAGAAATACCTGGATTAGGATCCAGGCGCGGGGCAAACACTCTCGGTGCTGATGGACCCGTAGATCTTCCCAGATCATCCGTCTAGAAGGAAAACTCTGAAGCTAAACCTAAGGGGAGGGAGGCCCCTCCAGTATTGGATGACATCCTTCATAGAGCTGGTGACTCAAGCAAATTACCGGCCTGCAAACTTAAACGTCTTAAGGAGTAGATAGGCACTGTCTATCGCCCGGCTTCCATACTCCTTCTTTGCCTATTAGCCAAGCGTAGAGGTCTAAGCGCAGGGATTCGACAGAAATACTCAGTGGTCGATCCTGTTTCCCGACTAGGGCAATGAACACCGTTTTCCCCCTCTCCCAACACATCCCACCCCCTCTAAACTTTGCATTTGGGAGTGCTTGAACACCATAAAGCCAGTACAAGTAGATTGGGTTGACCATCGTCTGATGGGTTGAGCGTACCGGATTTACTGTTCCTGGCTGCTGTTCCCGACTGGTAGTACAGGAGCCCTAACTCTTTGGTAGCGCTTAGAGCGACTGCTCTATCAACAGTTGAATAATATCGTGATGTTTGAAGTGTCATGTCGCGCATGGAAAGAGACCCTGCATTCATCCTCGGTGGGCTTTCCTGGGGCCAGAGTCCTAGTAGATGGAAGGTCAGCTGATGGTCTACTTGTGTTGCATGCCTGTTGTTCTGCATAACCACTTGTTCAGCACCCCTTACCTAAACTGAAACTCTTTAAAAATGTCAGTACAATCTAAAATTACGCTTTAAACCAGGACAAAACTCAAAGAAAATCAAATTGCCTCCTCCCTTGGGGCTTGCATTTACGAACATCCATGGGCTTAGAACTAATTTAAATGATGTTGAAGCATTCCTCCTAACAAACACCCCGGATACCTTAGCTCTAAGTGAGACTAACCTACACTCCTTCATCCCCTCTTACTACTTTAACATGCCCGGATATCTCCCACTCTGCCGTAAGGACTCTGACAGACATATGCACGGGCTTGGAGTCTATATTCGAAACACTCTCCCCTTGACTAGAGAAACAAAACTAGAATCGGACGATCAAGCCTTTATGTGCTTTAGACTTAACATGCAACATAACATTAGTTACTTTTATTTTCTCTACCGCTTTCCCTTGACCCAGGATTATACCCTAATAAACAAAGTCTCTAACAGCATAGATACAGCACTTTCCCTCGACACTAGCGCACAAGTTCATGTATTTGGAGACTTCAATGTCCACCACAACAACTGGCTTGGATTTTCTACTTACACAGATGCAGCTGTTAGCACAACACATAGCTTCTCTATAACTCATTCCATATCACAGATGGTTACGTTTCCAACTCGTTTCCCTGACCAGCAAGAACAATACACATCACTTTTAGAACGCCCACAGCCCACTTGGGAATGCTGATCATGTAGTGATAATAGTTGAAATCGCCCTAAACTCTAGAGCGAAAATGGAAGAGCCATTGCTCAAAACAACGAGATATTATAAAAAGGCTGAGTGGGAAGCCATCAGGGATCTCATCAGAGATGCCTCATGGCGAAATATCTTTTCACTTCCTGCTGAATAACTACAAGAAACCTTCTCTACCACCAATAGCAATGGCCAAAGACTCTTTATCTGAAAGCACATATTTTAAACTCCTCGGCCTAACGTTCACAGGAAACATGACTTGAAACAATTACATTGACAGCATTGTCAGGACCGCTGCGAAAAAGGTAGGTTCTCCCTACCGTGCTAGAAAGCTACTAACGCCCGAAAGTATCCTGTACCTCTATAAGGCCACCATTCTCTCATGTATGGAGCATTGTTGTCATATTTGAGCCGGTGCATCTGCTACTAGTCTCACTCCTAGACACGGTTCAAAAGAGAGTCGCCAACTTAATAGGTCCTGAACTGTCATCGAAGCTTCAGCCTCTGTCCCATCGACGTAATGTAGCATCCCTCTGCCTGTCATACAAGTACTTTAACGGTGAATGATCCGACGAACTGCAAGCATTTATACCCCCTCTCCGTAAGTACCGACGACAAACCCAACAAGCAGCAAAATCCAACCCCTTCACAGTAGAGATCCATAGATGTAAGAAAGCCTTCTACTCCAGTATTTTTCCCCAGAACCGCTAGACTTTGGAATTCCATTCCAGGTTCCTGCTTCCCCGACCGTACTGATATGCAGAAGTTCAAGTGTAACGCGAACCGACATCTTGCTGTCCAACTCCCTACCTAGCCCGTTTCCCTAATGGTAGCATCCTACATCAAAGTGGCTATGTGCTTGTTTGAGGAGAAAATGTAATAAAAAAATACATATACACAAAAGCACATGCATACACATACCCACATATAAGTATATATACACACATATACATATATATATCTATACGTACATATACAAACATATATACCTACACACAGATACATACATACGTACATATATATATATATACATGTACATACACACATATACATACATATATATATACATATATATATATATATGTGCACACATACGCCCACAAAAACATAAAGAAGCATATGCATATATAAAAGTTAAATTATAATAATAATGATAAAAATATAAGCCAAGATGAAGCAAGACAAAACTAGCGAAAAAAAAAAACTAGTTTACAAAAATACAAATCAAATCCCACTATTGCAACGTTTGGAAGAGTTCAAGGAACAACTCCAAGGCTATAATCAAGCATATTTAACTCAAAGAAGATTCTAGACAAATAAAAGGGATCAGAGGGCGTATGTTACGTATTGTGTAAAAATGAGGAAGAAGATTGTAAAGAAAGAAAAGCAAAAGGTGATATCCCAGAAAATGCGTTCATTAATTTTAAGTGCTATGCGGGAGTTATTTCACATTGGGGAATAGGTATATTACGGAAATGAATAAAGGCTAAGTAATTTTAAAGCTACTGTATTTGTATTTTGCCTCATGGTTGCATTGGAAAATTAGTTCGCTTTTTGTGTAATTACATTTTTGCTACGGGGGGATATTATTATCCTAACAGCTTCAGAAATACATAGACGACAAGATTTGGACCACGGGGTAGATGATTTGGATTTACCAAGAATAGACCAATTTATCGTGAAGATAATGTTCTTAGATCTAATTTTTTTTTTATTAAAGTCGTTAAATATGACCCCTGATTATTACCTGTCTAAATATTATTTATTCATGTGAATGGGTATTATTAGTATAATCCAAGTAGAAGTAAAACTTACCTAATAAAAACCTATTAAGTTTTCTTACTCATCAATGTCGTACTTAGCATAGACAATAATCTCATCAAACAATAAGAAAATTAAAACAGCCCAGGAAATTCCTTTCCCTTTAGCCCCCCCCACCTTATTATTGAGTGAAGAGTGATTGCGTTCTCGGTAACAACTGCATACCTAAGGATGTTGTCTATTCTCACACCGTAACTGAGATACCTACTAAAGCCCCCTAAACAAAAACCTCAAAACGTTCACAAACGTTTAGTACTCATACAACCAACTACCTTCGACCCAGCCTTTTTCGCTGCACAATCACCCCCACCAGATAACAGCGCTAGTAACAGGTATAGTAATAGCTTTTCGCTCAGCAATTTCCAAAATAGAATTGCAGGTAACCCACTTGTCCTTACTGGCCCTATTATTTCTCCTCATTCAAGTCTCTTAAGAGATAATCACAACTATTATCTACATTCTTTCCCCGCGCGGAACTATTACGATAATCACCATTCCAGCAAAAATAAACAGTCTCCACTCAAAAGATACACATATATTGGCTTTAATTCCCCTATGAGTAAGCTAAGAATATCTAATCACATATCTTCGTTTAATAATATTTAAACAGGTAATAACTAAGCGACATCTTTAACGACTTTAATATAAAAAATAAAAGAAACTTAGATCTAAGACCATTCCCTCCACGATCAAGTGGTCTATTCTCGGTAGATCAAAATCATATACCCTGGGTTTCAAATCTTTTCTGAATATGAATTTCTGAAGCTGTTACGATGATAATATCCCCTTGTAATAAAAATGTAATTACACAAAAAGCGAACTAATTTTCCAATGCAAACATAAGGCAAAATACAAATACTTGTACAGTAGATATATATATATTATTCCTTAATTGGAATTCATTTTTTTGAGATGAGCATTATATTGTTAATTTTTATTTTTATTTCGGGCTATTAGTCTCATCTTTATTAGTTGCTGTTTTTCGATCTTTTTATTGGTTCACAACGTTTCGGCCAACTTCCTCTGGCCTTCGTCAGGTGTTAACCGCGACGGATAGGAATTTCGAATCTCCTAACTGCATTCTCAGCCATCACTGCCATCCGTAGTTGTTGTCGTCTCACTACATTTTTGACCAATTAATCTCTGGCACGCTTTGGGTGGGATTGAAACCGCTATCTTCAGACAATGTTCATCTGGAACCGTAGAGATTCAACGTCTCTATCAACTGCGCCACGGGCCGCGAAGGGCGATCAAGGTTGGATTCTTTGATCTTATAAATCCACGTTTATTTATTATCTGATCTTCCATAGTCGGGTCCGTACCGATTGGTATATATATATATATATATATATATATATATATATATATATATATATATATATATATATATATATATATATATATATATATATATATATTCCTTAATTGAAATTCATTTCTTTTGATATGAGCATTATATTGTTAATTTTTATTTTTATTTCGGACTATTAATCTCATCTTTATTAGTTGTTGTTTTTCGATCTTTTTATTGGTTCACAACATTTCGGCCAACTTCCTCTGGCCTTCGTCAGGTGTTAACTGCGACGGATAGGATCTTCGAGAATGCAGTTAGGAGATTCGAAGTTCCTATCCGTCGCGGTTAACACCTGACGAAGGCCAGAGGAAGTTGGCCGAAACGTTGTGAACCAATAAAAAGATCGAAAAACAACAACTAATAAAGATGAGACTAATAGTCCGAAATAAAAATAAAAATTAACTCGTACAGTAGCTTTAAAATTACTTAGCTTTTATTCAATTCCGTAATATACCTATTCACCAATTTGTAATACCTCCTGCATAGCACTTAACATAAATCGGCGCATTTTCTAAGATAACAACCTTTATTTCTTCTTCCTTTACAATCTTCTTTATTTAGTTTTTAAAAAATAAGAAAGTCTTTTTTACCCAATACGTAACATACTTCCTCTGTTCTGTATTTTTCTGGACTCTTCTTTTGGTTATCTATGTTTTATTATAACCTTGTAGTCAGTCCTTGGAGTCTTTCAAACGTTGTAATAGTAGTATTTGATTTGTATTTTTGTAAACTAGGCTGTTTTTCGTTAGCTTAGTCTTACTTGATCTTGCCTTATATTTTTTATCCTTATTATTATTTTTAAAGTTTATGTAGGTACATGCATGTTTATGCTCGTGTATGTGTGTATGTACATGTAGACATATATGTGTATATGTATGTGTTTATGTATTTTAGTGGTTGTATATAT
Source organism: Euprymna scolopes (assembly GCF_053919585.1). NCBI lineage: Eukaryota > Metazoa > Mollusca > Cephalopoda > Sepiida > Sepiolidae > Euprymna > Euprymna scolopes. Next base: position 111,781,843 of record NC_136489.1, on the reverse strand, counting down.
ATATGTCTATATATATATGCGTATATAAGTAAATATACATGTATACGTGCGTATATATATAATCATGGGTGGCTATATGTGTGCGTATGTATGTGTATATGTAATTACATGTATATATATGTATATGGATAGGTATGTGTGTATGTATATATTTGTGTTTGAATGCGTGTACATATATGTATATTTAATTTTTTTATAAATATATACCTGTATATATGCATGTGGATATATGTACGTATGTGTATGTATATATGTATGCATATGTTTATAGTTGCGTATGTATTTATATATGTATGTTTGTATGTATGTATTTACGTATCGTACTCATCGACGCAGCGGGCCACAAATCAGTCTTGAGTTGCCAGAGTTAACCTGTGTACAATGCGGGCGAATGTACAAAACGAAAGGCGGTTTGAAACGACATTTGATCCTGCAAAAAAAGAACAGCAAGAACGTGCTGTTAGTGGTGCACATGTCTGTACAATGTGTGCTAAGGAATGGCAGAGTTTAGCAGGGCTTAAAAGCCACATTCGTGCAGCCCATCACTGAATGTTTTCGTGTTTCTATATACCTTTTTTTTGTTCTGCTATATCGAGTGATGGCAATGTTCGAAAGCGAATTTACTGCCATCATTTACGTATGCACATGTATGTGTATTTTTATGTATGTGTACGTATGTATGCGTATATATATTTTGAATACTTTTATTTAGTATTTGTAATAGTAGTAGTGTTATCATCATTGTCATAATCATTATCAATATACTAATGTTATTAAATCTATGTTTGTATGTTAACGCATAATTTTCTCCGCTTTTCCCCCTTGTCTAGCTTTCTTTCGGGTTACCTGTGTCTTGATGTTCTCTTTAATACATATTCTTTCTGTTTGTAGGTCGCGATGTCTGCGTCCTTGTCCAATATCTCTTCGATGAAAACTAGTCATATCTGTTATATTTTTCTTTTTCATTTTTTACTTTCTTTTCTCTTTTACTTTTCTTTTTCTTCTTTGTTTTTTATTGTCTTCAACTCTCGCTTTAATTTTATTCCAATTATTTTCTTTTAAATATTTGTTGTTACATTGTCTATTATTCCTGTCTGAACTCCAATCTCTGCCCCCCCTCGCCAATCTTTCACGAAAAACACCCGTCTAGCCGAATCCACTGTCAAAAATTTCCCCCACACTTTATCTGTGCCTAAATCAAAACGTGGATTCCATGAACAAAGCTTCTTTCTTAGAACTGCACGCCTGTGGAACTCTGTTCCATCTGCCTGCTTCCCATCTGACTACAACTTGGATGTCTTCAAGTCCAACGTAAACAAATTCCTAATGAACCGCCTCCTTAAGTAAACACTTCATCAAATCTCCACACTAACGTACTGTACTTGCAATAACCCTTATCCCTGAGTGGCTTCCGGGCCTGGATAAGTGGTGACCACCGTGTAAAAAAAATCTAGAGAACTAATTACGCCGTTTTAATTATCAATAAAAGAAAAAAACTGAAACGGATTTAAATAATCTTTACTCATGGACTGCTTGTAAACTGATTTTTTTTGCAAACATGGATTATTCATGTCTGGATTATTACACACCTTTTAAATAATTACCATCTTTTTGGATTACTGCGCACATTCTGGATTTTTATTTCGATACTGCGTGTCACCAGCATAATTCCGGATATTTCCTATGGGAACATTATTTCATATCATCTTTTTTATTGATAATACTGGATCTCTCCATATCTTTTCATATGCTTTTTTTAATCCTTGATTTGTAATGTATTCTCTAATTTCTTCCCCATTTTATAAACTTTTTGCAGAAACAAAAGTTTTTTTTTTTTGCATTTATCACTAGTTTTCATGTAATGCTGTTTCAATTTTTTTTTTTTTATAATCCATTTTAACTCCAACAAGTCACAGTCCCACTTTGATGTAGAGGGCTACAATCGGGGGCAGTAGTTGCGGGGATACTATGTAGGAGTCGAACAGCAAGATGTTTATTCACATTACACTTGAACTTCTGCATGTCAGTACAGTTCGCAAAACATGAACCCGACAGAGAGTTCCAGAGTCTAGCAGTTCTGGGGAAGAAACTATTAGAACAGAATGCCTTCTCACATCTAGGGATCTCGACTGTGTAGTGGTGGAACTTGGCTGCTTGTCGGGGATATTTACGTCGAGATGGTACAAGGGTTTGTAGTTCGTCAGAGCATCCACCTTAAAAATGCTTGTAAAACAGGCAACAATAGATGCAATGTTGATTACAATGTATTGTGGACATGTAAAGCTTTCTCACAGTATATTGCGATGGGTTCCCGACTAGAGCAGGCAATCGATTTCATCGATTTCGATGACAATAAAATTACAGGAAGGGTAGACCATTTGTTGATTGCCATGCGATCCCGGACAAAATCTGATACACCTTCTAGTTTTTATTAAGTAAATATTATCCAAGTTATTATATTACATTAAGTTTTAACGTTCAATGTAAAAATAAGGAATATTAAGTAAATGTTATCCAAGTTATTATATTACATTAAGTTTTAACGTTCAATGTAAAAATAAGGAATATTAAGTAAATGTTATCCAGGCATAAGCGATCTAAATAACAATCTTGCCAATGGACCTGACGCAAGACTTCCATTCTAGGCCAGAAGTTAAGGTCAGGTTCAGAAACTTATCAGGGTAGGTTTTGTCCTCAAGACGAGTCGTTCTTAAAATAAAATGTTATTGATTGCTGATTTATGACCAACGGCCATATAAAAACCTCTTTCCGAAGAGAACAAAGTTCGGAGAAAAATCTGAGAAAAACGTCACTTGAAGGAAAGATTAAAAAAAAAAGACAGGTGAAGTACGGCATAAAAGAACCGGACATGGACTGAAAATATGAAAGAAACATACATTAAAAAATACCCTAAAGGAAGGATGTTTGAAGGAACACCTAATCAAACTGTTGAATAATTGTCTTTAATATAAATCTCACCAGTCTGTTTAAATGTTTTTTTTATGTATGTGTGCATGTATGTATGTATGTATGTATGCATGTATGTATGTATGTATGTGCGCATGTATGTATGTCTGCCTAAAACTTTCGACAGAGGCGACAGATTTTCAGGAGATCAGTATCGTTTTAAAGCTTGACCCTTTGGACGACAAATATCGAAACATTGGCTAAAAAAAATAATTGCTTCACTCTCAACTGGGCACTTTTCTACAAGGGGGCGCATTTTTCGCCTATATTACCGAAAGTCATCCCCTCTTTTTGATTGACTAGCCTTAATTTAAACCTTCACAACTTCCGGTTTGGCGATGGACGCATGGTAAAGACGTCATTTTTTATTCACGTTCTTTTCCTCCTTCGCGGTATGGGTTCGAGCCTGCTTGCATACAACCACTTTTTTTGCGCTCAACACACACCTCCAAACACCCGAGCAACGCCGGGCACCCATGCTAGTCTGAAATATACGAAAATAAAAATATTTTTCGAACAACGATTATAACAGGACATCAATAGAACAATAGTCGAAACAATGACTGAAAAAAAAAACACGATCGAAAGAAAACTTAAAAGCAATGTCTGAAATAAGAAACTGGTGTTGCAGAAAAAAACCAATAGGGATGAGAATTTCACGAAAACATAAAAGAAAATGTAATTTGAAGAAAATAAGAACTGTTAAAAAAAGACCTGAAAAATTGCAAGAATTAGACGTCCTCGTGAAAAGAAGATTTGAAACGAGCGACAGTAAAGGGAAGTCTTAATGATATTTCTTTTAAATGAAGACATGAAAAGACCTAAAAAATAAACTGGTTGAAGGCCTAAAAGAACGACAGTAGAGGGAAGACTATGACTGGCGTGCAAATATATGTGCATATGTGCGCCTGCATGCATAGACCCCTGCGTTGTTCTCGCTTGCGTCAAATTTTCTTTAAGGTGCTAAGATTTGGGTGCGCGTGCATAGGCATGGATGCGCACATACACAGATTTCAAAACAGACTTCGTATTTAGTAGGCGATGCACTTTTCCCTTCTCTACAGCCTCTCTCGCACAGAAGAAACGTTGCTATCCCTATTTTCGTGGCAAGTGTTTCACTAAACTTTAATCTATGATCCTCGTCACCAATCCTTCACAAAAAAAAAACACTCATCTAGCCAAAATCACTATCAACCAATTCCCCAACTCACTATCGTTGTCTACACCTAAACATAGATGTCATGAACAGAGCTTCTTCCTTAGAACTACTAGCCTGTGGAAATCTATTTCGCCGGTCTGCTATTCAGCTGAGCACAATATCATTATTTTGAAGGCTAACGTCAAAAAGTTCTCGTTGAGCCGTCCTCGTAAACAATCTGATTATACCAAATTACTTCAAAAACAATTATTACGCAACTGTCCCAACGATTACAATACACATTCAAATCCTTATCCTCTAATAGCCCCCGCGTTTTGATATGTGGGAAATTAAGTCCTTATAATTAGCAAGATAGCGAGTATATACAGTAAACAATCAGAGAGTACTTAACAACAGAATGTACGATTAGCTTTAAAATTGCTATCAAAAATACGTTTAAGTGATTATGATAAAAACGAGAAATTGTTTGGAACAACATGGTTTTTACTACAGAACAGGTCAGTGTATTTTTACTAGTTTTTTTTTTTTTTCATTCTTGAATAAATGAATTTTTAAAATTGTATATTTACCTCATGCACTGCACAGCGCCACTTTAATGTAGGGGGGAGTACTATATGGGACATAATTTTAGAGACACTATGTAGGGAGTAGGCATTTGATATCTGGGAGAAAATCTTTAATGCGCAGCCATTCCTCCTGATTCTCTTTTTTCATCTTCTCCTTCCCCTCTTCCTCCTCCTCCTCCTCCCCCTTCTTCTTCTTCTTCTTCTTCTTCTTCTTTTTCTTTTATCATTATTATTGTTATTGTTGTTGCTGTAACCGATTTTGTTCTTGACGGTTCATTTTTATTAATTTATATTCAATCCTCGCAACATTACCGTCATTGTTTCTACGACGAGGAAGAATAAAAAATAAAAAAACTACCCAGAAAAGCTTTCGTCTCAGTGTTTATTAGAAACAAGATCCCCAGGAAAGAGAGAGAGAGAGAGAGAGAGAGAGAGAGAGAGGGGGGGGGAGCGGAGTCGTTCAAGGCGATTAACGCCGAACTACCAAGGGAAAAGTGATGGAAACGCAATGAGTCGGTTAAACAACAGCACATAAAGATATTAAAAAAGAGAGAAGGAAACCAGAAAATGCCAGAAGATGGTATCGAATGACGGTCGAATTGACAAGTACGAAGGACACTCTTTCCGACCAGCTAACAAACGGACATATTTGACGAATCACTAGAGATTAGCACCTTTTTTATATCATTTAAAATGGCGTTCGGTTACACCAAAACTTAGCACTGGAAAATACGTACACAGTATAAATCTGAAAACTACGTTTATAAACAAAAAATACTTAAAAAATTCGATCATTTTTTTCCCTGCAACATTCGCATATTAATCTTCTTTTTTGATATCAAGTTGGGTACGTCTGTATGTTTATATAGTTGCATGAACATGATGTACTGTTAAACTAATTAACCGATCATCATGATCTTTAGAACATACGAGGTGCCTTCAATAAGTTTCCAGAATGTTTTTTTTAATGTAGGCACTTTTATTTATAGTACACGCATGAAACTCTCGAAGTAATCTCCTCCGGCTGCAATGCACTTGTACCGTTCCAGTAACTTCTGGAAGACCCAATGAAAGTCCTCTTGTGTAAGCGTGTCAAGGACCCTCGTCACAGCCTCTTTCATTTCTTAAACTGTCTTATAAGCACAGCCTCTAAGGTTTTCTTCGAGCTTAGGGAATAACTACTGTGTAACGGGTCGGGGGTTCATATTGGAGACATATTAACAGGATATTTATAACGAAGACTCAAAACAGATATAACGATGGTGATGATAATGAGGTAGAAAAATTTATAACAGTACTTTGTACATCATGACGACTGTGATGATAAATACGAAAGGAGACATTTATAACAGACTGCATGATTCTTGGGGGACTTCATATTAATACGGACTGGAAGATATGATGCAACAGTTCTTAACACATATAGAGGGGGAGGAGATTCATTATTATGATGAAAGAGGCACATTACTTGTAAGGGGGTTATACAAGAGTTTGTTTATAGGTGAATATACAAAACAGATTGACTTTTTCGGCTGTAAAGGGGACAGGATACAAACAGTTACAAATTATTAATGGCGATTTCTTTATTCATCTGTCGGCCGATTGATAAAGTCAGGAATTCAAGCCTTTTCGACTACATGGTCTATTCGTTTCCCTTCGTCTCTAAGGGGCCCCCACTCTCCAACTGACTCTATCACTGTGTGTGGTCTTCTCAGATTTTCTGATCCTAATCAACTTCCTAACTTCGAACCCTCAATTCATATATTGAGAAATCTCCTTTGTTGATGACGTCAGGAGTGTGGTTCCCATCGTGGCTAACTTTAACGTGGATATACATATGTTTGTCCTAACACACTTTTGTCAAATGAAGTATTCTCAATTCTAATTGTTTAATATTCAACTTATTTTTAAACAATATTTTTAACTCGCATTGTCCATATTTTTAACTGACATATTTAATATCCAGTTATTCTAAAAAAATGGGCAATCGCTTTTTTTTCCGACATAAATAATATTGAGCTATTTCTAAAAAGAATTAACAACGGACTGCATTCCTATGATTTCAATTATCCGCTTGTCTACAGGGTTCGAGCATTTTCCTAATACCATTTTCACTTACCTCGTCTGCCTTCTCACTTACATGAGAAGGGGACGGCCCTTTCATGTAACATAACCTAAAGTCACAGCGAACAAGTTCTGAACTATATGGAGAGTAAGCAACACTAAATGAGTGTTGGGACGATTTATTGGAATCAGGAAGCAGACAAAATCTGAACTTTTCAAATCCGTATCGAAAATTATTCGATGCCAAAAACGATTCATTTAATTATGTTCATTTTTTTTTTAATTATTTAAAATTTTATTTTGTTTAAAAAAAATCTTTCACTGCTGGTATTAACAATAACATAATAAATAATTATTTATTTTAATCTACCAATACAACTAAAATCTATAGCCAACCTCCCACAATTGTGTTTTTATGTTTGAGAAAATATATGCAAATTTAACATGTCTTTATACGATATCCGGCAGAAATAACAACTTTATACTTAAATATTTAGAGATTTATAAAGAATCGAAACTGAAATCGGTATTGTATCGGAATCGGAAATTTAGTACAGAATCAGTAATTATATCGGCATTGGAAAAATAGTAAAATCGTCCTATCACTAATATATATATATATATATATATATATATATATATATATATATATATATATGTATGTATGAATAAAATAAAGCAAGATATAAACGATGCTTTAGACGTTATGTGAATAAAAAGGAAAAACCTAAAAGAGTAAAAACAAAAATAAAATCAACGTTTCGTCCCTATTTCAGGGGACATCATCAGGATTTCTAGGCGAGGATGTACAGGAAGACGGTCATATATCACACGCGGAAGAGGAGAAGTTCAGTTCTCTTTCTGTTATGGAGAACTCCAGAACAGAAAGAGAACTGA
>NC_136489.1:111714190-111771690 GCF_053919585.1 Euprymna scolopes | reverse complement strand
TAAATTCTGACACATGGTAAAGAAAGATCCATTTTTTTAATTCTGACACATAGTAAAGAAAGATTCGTTATTTGAATGTGAGGTCAGAGAAAGTTTATCGCAAACAGATAAAATAATGTCCTTTGCACGTGTGTAGAGGCAAAGAAACGTTGTTTGCCCTATTCAACTGATTTGATGTTCAGCGCCTTCACGTCTTTGCTTGCCACAAACATGGACAGGGATGACCAGAGTAAGACGAATCCTTGTGTTGGCTCTCCATATATTATCCATAGAGTCATCTTAGCCGGGCAGCTAATGTGATGACATTATTTTTTTAGTAACTTTTTATCACAAATAATAACATTCTACAATTGATAATTGTCATCTCACAACAATACCACATTTTTCCTACGTAAAATATCACAAACTTGATTTTATGAATAAGCATTTTTAAACGCATGAAAAAAGAACTGGTATAGTGTCTAATCGGGTGGAAAGTGTAGTATCTATTTTGTTATCATGAGACCATCTTCCCAGGAATTACCTCCTCTTTTTAATTGATTGGGGTAATATTACCAATTATTGCATTCTTCTTCAGAAAAAGAGGGTAATATAGTACAGCAGAACCCCGGGATACGGCATTGATCCGTTTCGGGGTTGGGATCATAAGGTAAAATCGCCGTAGAGCGGAGACTAAGCAAAATTTTATACAGTGCATATTAAAAATTAGTAACAAAATACACTACAGAATATAATACACATGTACGAGGGGCGTGCAATAAGTAATGCCCATGACCAACTTTCGGTTGTCTGATCTAGCTGAAATTTTGCATATTCAATGATTTATACCTCTACGGGTTATATAACACATTTCAGCTCTGAAGTAATTGTGGTTTCTGTTTTACAGGTGTTTGAACTGAGTCAGGTGTGAAATGAAGCCTGTTGAATGTCGAGCAGTGATTCGGTTTTTGTATTTGAAAGGACGCACACCACAGGAGACTTTTGATGAATAGAAAGAAACTTATGGTGATAATGCCCCATCATATGATCTTGTAAAACGCTGGCATTGTGAATTCAAACATGGCCGTAAGTCTGTGGGAACAGCTCCCAGACCTGGTCGCCCCCTTCTGCTATTGATGAGGCATCTGTCCGTCAAGTTCAGGCTGACATTTTGGAAGATTGGCACATTGCTATTCGCCAAGTAGCCCAAGATGTCAAGATTAGTACAGGGTCTGTGGAAACTATCATTCATGACCATTTTCATATGCATAAGGTGTCTGCCAGATGGATTCCCAGGTTGCTCACACCATTCCAGAAGCAAGAACGCGTCGAGTGCTTGAGGATGAATTTGGAGATGTGCCAAGAAGATGAGTCAAAGTTTTTCAAAAGACTGATTAGATGAAACCTGGCTCCATCACTATGATCCAGAGACCAAAGCCCAGTCAATACAGTGGAAGCACTTGCACTCACCACCTCCAAAGAAGGCAAGGGTGCATCCCTCCGCTGACAAGGTCATGCTCACAGTCTTCTGGGACCAGGACGGAGTAGTGATGACAGATTTTCTGCCAAAGTGTACCACAATTACAGGAGCGTATTATGCTTCACTTTTGAGGAAATTAAGGGAAGCTATCAAAATGAAGAGGCGGGGCAAGATCAGCAAAGGTACCCTCCTCTTGCCGGACAACGCTACGGTCCACAGCTCGCATGTCGCCAGATCAGAAGCACGGGCGTGTGGTTATGAAACCCTCCCCATCCTCCTTACTCTCCTGACTTTACACCCTCTGACTTTCACCTCTTCCCAGCCATGAAGTTGTTTTTGAAAGGAAAGCGCTTCCCAGATGATGCAGCATTGATTTCTGAAGTCACGTCGTGGTTGGAGGACCAACCTGGGGTGTTCTACAAAAACGGTCTCCAGAGCTGCATCAAACGATGAGAGAAATGCATAACTCTGGGTGGTTCCTATGTAGAGAAAGACTAATAACTGTCAATTTCGTTGCTCTACTGCTATGGGAAGTGGATCAGAGGCATTACTTATTGCACGCACCTCGTATATACTCAAATAACATTAAAAATAATACCGCAAGGCGGGGCAAATGCTATAACCAGGGGCCGGAAAACATTACATTCCTCATCGTAACCTGAAAAGATCGTATCCTGGGGTTACCAAACCCTGGGGTTCTACTGCATTTCTTCTATTGCCATGAGAAAATTTTCCTTGAGATTAATGTCTCCCTTGTACAACGAAAGAAAATACTTTAGTACTTGTTCTGTTTCTATGATATACTTGAAGCTCTTATTTTAGAAGAGGGCACTCTCAAATATTACCTTTTTTATTTTTGGAGGGGATATTGCAACATATGTTTCGTTGTCATTATTATGTCCTATCAAGTATTATCTTATTTTTTAGGGACTTTTGTGGTATATTTTCGTTTATCATTATAGCGTCCTCCCGGACATCATCAGCTGTTTTTAGGGAGGAACAGAATAATTCCGCCAGGTTTATTTCCTTCTTTTTGGCGTTGTGTGTAATATTTTCATTTGTTCCGATTAGTTCCTTCCATACATTGAGCCTGTCTATTCTGTTATTTCGATATCTTCCTAGGAATTGACTCCTTTTTTATTAGTAAGTTATGATATCATTCTCTCAGCGATTACATCGTATCTGGAGATTATAATATTATATATTCGTTCATGATAATATAATCATACCAGTGTGGAAAAATATTCAACCGAAGAAGTATATCTTAGTTAGTATAGTATATTAATATAATGCCTATGTCTGTCTGTCTTCGTGTATTTTCTTCTATTATTCAAATTCATGAGCTATTGAATAATGACTCTACAATAATGGTTTTGGTCTGCGATCGCACTGCATATCAGTAATTTCAACGTTAAATATTGTGGAATTGAAAATAAAAATAATAATTCAGGGTTCACCACAAAAATGGTCTCCTAAGAAATCTGTAATAACATTCACCACCATTACTGGCCTATATTTTATACAAACCCATGCCTGACTTTTCTACTAAGCTTCAGTCAGGAATGTCCAAGACTTTTTGTTTTAACATTGCTCAATAATGAAGAACATTCGTGATAATTTTGTTAGCAACAACAGTGATCCTTTTGTCTCCTCCCCCCCCACGTTTCTTTTAGTGGTGTACTATTAAAAGAACCCCGTCTCAATATTCCAGAACTGAAGAGAGTCATAAAAGCCCAACAAAAGGCAGTGCCAATGAAAGTGTATATCAGAGATATTTTATCATTTCGCGTGTTATGCGCAGGTGTGCTCGATGTATGACCACATAGTTGACGGTCACTAAGTGGTTAATGACAATGGCGAACAACCTGGGTGTGTCAAATTCGTTTCACATGGCAAAAATTTCACTTAAGATGTTGCCATCTTTCACGTGGTCCTTCCTGTAAGTCTCCCACGCCTTTGTAGAAATAATTATAACTAAAAAGATATCGGGGAATAAACGCTGACGACAGAGTCATATTATTATTCACACAAAATAAATAAAGGAACCCACAATGATAAAATGACGACTGTTGAGCTTTCATGGCTGAAACATAGCGAACAACTCAGGTATCTATTGAATTAAATATCGTTTACTTACTAAAAAGTTTGTGAAATTTATTTAACGAATCTATTCGTAGCATTTTTAGGGTCAAACCTGTATGTAATTCAAGGCTTATAAAACATACCAAACGCCATAATTCATTCCTGGGTAACACCAACTTATAAATGTACAATATCTTTTATTACACCATAGTGTAACATAGTGCGGGCGGCTATATTCAAATGCATTCAGAATTACGTCACCGTAAAGAAAAAATACTAAAAAAAGAGAAAGAGGACTATAACGGAAGAGATGTGGCACACGGAACGGGATAACATCCAAGATCACGCAAGAGACGTGAATAACGTTCGAGATCACGTGAAAGAAGGCGATTACGTGGGCAAAGCCACAGTAGTAACAATTAGGAAATAAATGTTGTTAGAAAGAAAAAGAAAGTTGAAATTATTTTCTATCCTTTGTATCTTTGCGACTGAGATAACAACGTGTTTGTTCCCGGACAACGTAACAATACTAAACAAAACTATTAAAAAAAAATTATAGAAAAAATAAATCTATATATATATGCATTTTAAATCAAGTTGAGTTAATCAGAATAAACGAAATAAAAAAATTAGAAAGAATGTTTTGTTGATCACGTCTGTAATAACCAATTAGTTTTTTTTTAAACCTTTATTAGAAAGAAGATTATATAAAGAATTGATTACAAAGTCGAAAACTATTTGTATTCATGAGGTGGACAGATTAATTCCGATAGGAATTTAATGCATAAAACCTTAATTGGTGGTATTTTATCGTTGCAATCCTATAAAGTATCAATATATTTTTAGAAACAGCTACGCAACAAATAAACTATAAAACATAGAATTCTGCAAACCGTAGGTTTGTTCCTATTTACACGTCTCCCCATAAAGGACGCGCACACTTTTGTTTTTGATGTATCATCTAATCCCCTCAAAAAAGTTACTGTAGATCTCTACTATTATATAAAAGGAACTCTGCGTGTGTGTGAGTTTGTTCCATATGGATTCCAAAACGATTGCGCTAATTTTCATGAAATTTTACCCGAAGACACTTTATGTACCTAGCAATGTTCTTAAACAGGTATTGTATCGGAATATCAATCATAAGTATCGATAATCAATAATCGAAATAATCCGATGAAAGAAGAAACAGGCGATTTTGACCAAAGTTAACACATAATATCATAAGTGCATTTGAGAAGTATTATTACCACAAAAGCCGAAAGGCCCGACGTATAAAATCCCCACTAGGCTTTTTCATATAATAGAGGCGCGTTCGTAATTAATGTTTCGGTTTAGAGCACAATCGAAGCATAGCACAGGACTTTTGTATTTAGGGCCCTAATTCTAGCCATTATATGAAAAATCAAATGAAGCATGCATAGTTTCCCGTGAGTGCACAGTGAATGAGGCATAAAAAATGACTAAGTTCAGCATTTACCCCCACCCATTTAGCCCTAAAAGTCACAAGGGGATGTCAAATCCTTGTGAAAATGAAAAAACTGTGCAGTTTTCGGCCTTAAGATATCTAATTTGAGTTCTGCACCATGCAAAAAAAAAAAGAAAATGACAAAATCCATCATTTTCCCCCTCTCCCATTTAGCCTCAAAGTCCCCAAGGCCTAACATATTTAAATTTAAGTTCAACACCATACAAAACTGCTAAATAGATGTACACGAAAAATTTAGGACAAATATGGTAAAATAGTCCCAAAAATGGAGCGTTTTATTAACCATAAAAGAGCCCCTGTGGCACACCCAAGAGTTATTGCGAAGTATAGACAAACAAAATTATATAGAAATCAGTTAGTTACAACTTTTCAGAAAGTTTTACTAAATTCCAAGGTATCAATTTTTTTTTAATAATCATAAAAGTGACAATTTTAGTCATTTTAATCCGAAAGGCACCCCTAGGGGGCAACTGGAGTTTCCCGGAAAATCCGTTCTGATATATTTTTACTCATATCATATTTAATGTTTATGCAAGATTTCCAAAAGTTTCAAGGCGTAGTTATTCAGAAAAGTGCGGACAGACGAACACACGAACTGACAAACGGACGAACGGACAAGGGCGAATTTACATGTTCACCCTCCTTTTGCTGGGCGGAACAAAAATACTTTAATAAAATCAATAGTAGGTTCTCTACAGTGCAATGTAGACTGCAATGCATTGTGAAATGTAAAACTTCAAGAAGTATGTGAAGCTTCCTTCCGGTGCATCGCGATGGTTCCGAACTAGAGCAAGCAATCGATCGATTTGATTGATTTGACTGCGCAATTTCATTGATTTCGATCACAATAAAAATATGGGAGTATGAAACATTCGTTTATCATCATTCCATCCCAGACAACGTTGGGTTTCCCTGCCAGTTAATAATAAAATTGAAATCGCCTCAATCTAGAAGTATTTCTTCTATCATTTAACGAGGAGAAAAAATATAGTATTAGAATAGTTACTAAGTTTTGAGAAAAGGAAAAAGAAAAAAAAATGTCCAGTCATTGGTTAAATATTTAGAGTAACGTATTTGTATATAGGTATTTTAGCGTTACATTTGGCGATGGGTTTCGGAGAAACTAATCATCTTATTTCACCATCTAACACCCTTGAATGCGGAGACTAATACACATGAGTCACATGCATGGGCTAGACAAACTGCTGCAGAGGCAAAACGTGAAGAAGCGTTACATGGAACCAAGAACATTGGAGCTGCATATCTATAAGTTTTATATCCCCGATCTGACACCCTCCCAACTGCCTCATCACTGCCCACCAAGAATTATGTCAAATAGTCGAGAAGGGTCAGGGAACATGGAAGCACAAAAGAGAGAGCGCTGAAAAAACCTCCGGGACATTGGAGAGGCTTATTGCCACTCAAATTCCAGTAGAAACAAATGGCCGTTGTCAGCGAGAAGTCAATGATAAACGGCTGTTGCGATAACGCAAAGTCATTTGCGAATGTTATTGAAAGATGTGAAGAGTACTGGAAACCTGGGGAAACTTGTTGTCACTCAGCTTCCAGGGAACACTATAGGTTGTCTTCAAAGAGTGATCCTTGATGACCTGTGTGAAAGCTCCTTGTGAGCCATTAATAATAATATAATAATAATAATAATGATAATAAACAGAAACGACACTACTCTTTTGTAATTAAAAGATGTGATTGATGATCTAGTAGAATTAGATACGCGAGTATCAGACGCCTTTCTTTTAGGTACATATTCATTTGTTTTAAAATTTGTTTTAAAATTTTGTTAATGATTTTCAACTCTTTCATTCTAGCTTTGTTTTCTAGTCTGTCCGATAACCTTTAAATACATTTTGCATTAAAGTCACCGAACCTACTCTGTCTATAAATATATTATGCGTGGAAACTGCTTACGAGAAAAGAAAAAAAAAGAATTAAATACAGAAATATGTAACCCATTACATGATTAATTACCCTTGTTTCGTTATTTAATTGAACAACGAAAAGCGTGCTTATATCCCTCTCCTTTTTTTTAAAACATATTAAAAGAATCATAATTATTCGTCACGAGTCTCCATACTATATAGCACTAATATACGACACTTGCAAGTGTTATTTGTATTCTTCAGACTACTGTTTTCAACTTCAGTGTCTTTTTCACAACGTTTCGGTCTATGTAACCTCCGACTTTCTTCAGGTGTATCTTGTCAAACTTGGGAATATTTGTGTCAAACTAAGGATTCTGCAAGCAATTCCGAACGGAACCCCTTATTTAATCCACAAAAGTAGCATGCTCTCGTTTCGTTAGCCTGTACTGGGTTAAAGTCCTAAATAATTCGGGTCCTAGAGTAGTTTGATGAAGTACTTGATAAATTCTATTTCAATTTAGACTTTTCTGGAGGAGGTTGAAGATTTAATCTGTAGTGCGGGCGACACTCAAAAATACAATTGCGAATTATTTAAATCTTCTGCCTAATCATAGCTGTCGAAATTAGTTCGGCAATAAACATCGCACGCTAGCAATTATCAAAATGTAAACTGGGAAGTACACACCGTATACTCTGCATGTTTCTATATAGGTTACAGATACCACACTGGTTAAATCGAAATTTCATGGCGAAAGTGATTCTTTAGGACTTGAACATTTTGGTCCCCCCGACAAAAGAAAGTTTGACCTGTAAATTCACCCTTTTCCTTTCGTGCGTTTGTCTGTTCTCACTTTTCTCAATAACTACGCCTTGGAATTTTTTGATATTTTGCACAAACATTAAACATGACATGAGTAAAAAGTGAAAGAACGGATTTTCCGGGAAAACTCTGGTTACCTCACCCCTAGGGGTGCCTTTCGGGTTAAAATGGCTAAAATTGTCACTTTTGTGCTTATTAAAAAAATTGATGTCTTTCTTGCATTTTTATAAAACTTTCTGAAAAGTTGTAACTAACTGATTTCTATATATTTTTATTATCTATACTTCGCAATAACTCTTGGGTGTGCGACAGGGGCTCTTTTAGGACGAATAAAGACACTCCATTTTTGGGACTGTTTTACCATATTTATCCAAATTTTTTCTGTGTATAGCTATTTAGCATTTTGCATGGTGCTGGACCCAAAATTAAATATGTTAAGGCTTTGGGGACTTTTCCGGCTACATGGTAGAGGGGGCAAATGATGGATTTCGTCAATTCTTTTTTGCATGGTGCAGAACTCAAATTTACATATGTGAGGATTGATAATTGACATTATTTGAATTACGTGGACTAATGTTATTATCTTGAGTACCTGCAACGGTTCGTGGCATAACGGATAACCTACTAAGTACGTTAATTTCAAAGTGGCACCCTTTTCGAGGTTAAATATTCAATCCTCAGCTTGGATTCAATCCTTAGTTGTGAATTGATAAGAATTTACCTGGAAACGACTAACGGAACGAGAAGATACTACGCCCTTGGGTTAAATAAGTGTTTTGAAATTCTGTGCAGGTTCCTGAGTTAAACCAGAAAATTCTCGAGTTCGATAAAATACGCCCCAATAAGGTCGGGGTAATATCGCCCGAAAACTTGTAGTCTACAAAATTCAACGAATACAAACTAATTACAATAATGTTTAATTAATTACGTCTTCGTTTTTAGTGTTTTTAATAAAGCAAATAGGTCTATTTACGAATATTTTTATATCGCGGATAAGTACATAGAATTTTCTGTAAAAAACTGACTTTTAGATCCTTTTCGATTAATTAAATTCATGGGGGTCGATTCTTGGCATTTGTAATTTTCTAGGCAACGCCGGAATACAGGCATCGCTAATAAAGTTCTTATTAGCGATTTTTATTTCAAGGTAAAGTCGGGTGTATCTGCTAATAATATATAATCTATATTTCTATAAGAGTGAACGTGTCTGTGTGTCTGTGTACATTTTCCTTCGCAATAACTCTGTTAATTTTCAGTCTACAGATTCGAAATTGATATACAAGGTACTGAGATTTGGGAAAATCTAGGTGATCGGTTTTAGGCCAGAAATTTGTCTGTTAAGGGGTCAAAGTTCAACGATTTGACCTTTGAGAACTCTACCAAACTCCTTCAATCATCTTGGGTCTGCACAGTTGAAATTTTAGATATAGATTCCTTAGACATGGATCTAACTTAATAACTCAATTTGAGCCCAAAACAATAAATCTTAAGGGGTCATAATAGGGGTCAAAGTTAAAAAAAATTGAGCGTTTTTTTATCTTATTTTTATTTTTTATTTTTTGTTCAGCATACGCCTCTCAACACTCGGGCAACGCCGGGCGCCCATGGTAGTTTAATATATTTTATCACCTCACCTGTACCGTAGCCCAATCTAATAATACCTAACGACGCAATGTCAAAGGCATACACGATAATATCTTAATCGTTTCATGATTTTCGTTATGCTTATTATTCGGTTAGCTTTTTCATACATTGTCTTTTCTCATAGTTTATCTAACAGATTTATGAATACCGATCTTAGCACCACATTTAACCTTGTGATTATTTATACGAATTTACACATTCCGTCAAAAACTTCTGTTCTAATTGGAATTCTCCCGAAGCAATAGATACAAATTCCGCTATTATATTTTAATTTTCAATATATATAAATTCCGCTATTATATTTTAATTTTCAATAGATATAAATTCCGCTATTATATTTTAATTTTAAATGGATATAAATTCCGCTATTATATTTTAATTTTCAATAGATATAAATTCCGCTATTATATTTTAATTTTCAATAGATATAAATTCCGCTAGTATATTTTAATTTTCAATAGATATAAATTCCGCTATTATATTTTAATTTTCAATAGATACAAATTCCGCTATTATATTTTAATTTTCAATAGATATAAATTCCGCTATTATATTTAAATTTTCAATAGATATAAATTCCGCTATTATATTTTAATTTTCAATAGATATAAATTCCGCTATTATATTTTAATTTTCAATAGATACAAATTCCGCTAGTATATTTTATTTTCAATAGATATAAATTCCGCTATTATATTTTAATTTTCAATAGATATAAATTCCGCTATTATATTTTAATTTTCAATAGATATAAATTCCGCTATTATATTTTAATTTTCAATAGATATAAATTCCGCTATTATATTTTAATGTTCAATAGATATAAATTCCGCTATTATATTTTAATTTTCAATAGATATAAATTCCGCTATTATATTTTAATTTTCAATAGCTATAAATTCCGCTATTATATTTTAATTTTCAATAGATACAAATTCCGCTATTATATTTTAATTTTCAATAGATATAAATTCCGCTATTATATTTTAATTTTCAATAGATATAAATTCCGCTATTATATTTTATTTTCAATAGATATAAATTCCGCTATTATATTTTAATTTTCAATCGATATACATTCCGCTATTATATTTTAATTTTCAATAGATATAAATTCCGCTATTATATTTTAATTTTCAATAGATATAAATTCCGCTATTATATTTTAATTTTCAATAGATATAAATTCCGCTATTATATTTTAATGTTCAATAGATACAAATTCCGCTATTATATTTTAATTTTCAATAGATATAAATTCCGCTATTATATTTTAATTTTCAATAGATATAAATTCCGCTATTATATTTTAATTTTCAATAGATATAAATTCCGCTATTATATTTTAATTTTAATTAGATATAAATTCCGCTATTATATTTTAATTTTCAATAGATATAAATTCCGCTAGTATATTTTAATTTTAATTAGATATAAATTCCGCTATTATATTTTAATTTTCAATAGATACAAATTCCGCTATTATATTTTAATTTTCAATAGATATAAATTCCGCTATTATATTTTAATTTTCAATAGATATAAATTCCGCTATTATATTTTAATTTTAATTAGATATAAATTCCGCTATTATATTTTAATTTTCAATAGATACAAATTCCGCTATTATATTTTAATTTTCAATAGATATAAATTCCGCTATTATATTTTAATTTTCAATAGATATAAATTCCGCTATTATATTTTAATTTTAATTAGATATAAATTCCGCTATTATATTTTAATGTTCAATAGATATAAATTCCGCTATTATATTTTAATTTTCAATAGATATAAATTCCGCTATTATATTTTAATTTTCAATAGATATAAATTCCGCTATTATATTTTAATTTTCAATAGATATAAATTCCGCTATTATATTTTAATTTTCAATAGATATAAATTCCGCTATTATATTTTAATTTTCAATAGCTATAAATTCCGCTATTATATTTTATTTTCAATAGATATAAATTCCGCTATTATATTTTAATTTTCAATAGATATAAATTCCGCTATTATATTTTAATTTTCAATAGATATAAATTCCGCTATTATATTTTAATTTTCAATAGATACAAATTCCGCTATTATATTTTAATTTTCAATAGATATAAATTCCGCTATTATATTTTAATTTTCAATAGATATAAATTCCGCTATTATATTTTAATTTTCAATAGATATAAATTCCGCTATTATATTTTAATTTTCAATAGATATAAATTCCGCTATTATATTTTAATTTTCAATAGATACAAATTCCGCTATTATATTTTAATTTTCAATAGATATAAATTCCGCTAGTATATTTTAATTTTCAATAGATATAAATTCCGCTATTATATTTTAATTTTCAATAGATACAAATTCCGCTATTATATTTTAATATTCAATAGATATAAATTCCGCTATTATATTTTAATTTTAATTAGATATAAATTCCGCTATTATATTTTAATGTTCAATAGATATAAATTCCGCTATTATATTTTAATTTTCAATAGATATAAATTCCGCTATTATATTTTAATTTTCACTAGATACAAATTCCGCTATTATATTTTAATTTTCAATAGATATAAATTCCGCTATTATATTTTAATTTTCAATAGATATAAATTCCGCTATTATATTTTAATTTTCAATAGATATAAATTCCGCTATTATATTTTAATTTTCAATAGATATAAATTCCGCTATTATATTTTAATGTTCAATAGATATAAATTCCGCTATTATATTTTAATTTTCAATAGATATAAATTCCGCTATTATATTTTAATTTTTAATAGGTATAAATTCCGCTATTATATTTTAATTTTCAATAGATATAAATTACGCTATTATATTTTAATTTTCAATAGATATAAATTGCGCTATTATATTTTAATTTTCAATAGATATAAATTCCGCTATTATATTTTAATTTTCAATAGATATAAATTCCGCTATTATATTTTAATTTTCAATAGATACAAATTCCGCTATTATATTTTAATTTTCAATAGATATAAATTCCGCTATTATATTTTAATTTTCAATATATATAAATTCCGCTATTATATTTTAATTTTCAATAGATATAAATTCCGCTATTATATTTTAATTTTCAATAGATATAAATTCCGCTATTATATTTTAATTTTCAATAGATATAAATTCCGCTATTATATTTTAATTTTCAATAGATACAAATTCCGCTATTATATTTTAATTTTCAATAGATATAAATTCCGCTATTATATTTTAATTTTCAATAGATATAAATTCCGCTATTATATTTTAATTTTCAATAGATACAAATTCCGCTATTATATTTTAATTTTCAATAGATATAAATTCCGCTATTATATTTTAATTTTTAATAGATATAAATTCCTCTATTATATTTTAATTTTCAATAGATATAAATTCCGCTATTATATTTTAATTTTCAATAGATACAAATTCCGCTATTATATTTTAATTTTCAATAGATACAAATTCCGCTATTATATTTTAATTTTCAATAGATATAAATTCCGCTATTATATTTTAATTTTCAATATATATAAATTCCGCTATTATATTTTAATTTTCAATAGATA
Source organism: Euprymna scolopes (assembly GCF_053919585.1). NCBI lineage: Eukaryota > Metazoa > Mollusca > Cephalopoda > Sepiida > Sepiolidae > Euprymna > Euprymna scolopes. The sequence goes on along the minus strand of NC_136489.1, from coordinate 111,758,720 downwards.
CAAATTCCGCTATTATATTTTAATTTTCAATAGATATAAATTCCGCTATTAAATTACAATTTTCAATATATATAAAGTCCGCTATTATATTTTAATTTTCAATAGATACAAATTCCGCTATTATATTTTAATTTTCAATAGATATAAATTCCGCTATTATATTTTAATTTTCAATAGATATAAATTCCGCTATTATATTTTAATTTTCAATAGATACAAATTCCGCTATTATATTTTAATTTTCAATAGATATAAATTCCGCTAGTATATTTAAATTTTCAATAGATATAAATTCCGCTATTATATTTTAATTTTCAATAGATACAAATTCCGCTATTATATTTTAATTTTCAATAGATATAAATTCCGCTAGTATATTTTAATTTTCAATAGATATAAATTCCGCTATTATATTTTAATTTTCAATAGATATAAATTCCGCTATTATATTTTAATTTTCAATAGATATAAATTCCGCTATTATATTTTAATTTTCAGTAGATACAAATTCCGCTATTATATTTTAATTTTCAATAGATATAAATTCCGCTATTATATTTTAATTTTCAATAGATACAAATTCCGCTATTATATTTTAATTTTCAATAGATACAAATTCCGCTATTATATTTTAATTTTCAATAGATATAAATTCCGCTATTATATTTTAATTTTCAATAGATATAAATTCCGCTATTATATTTTAATGTTCAATAGATATAAATTCCGCTATTATATTTTAATTTTCAATAGATATAAATTCCGCTATTATATTTTAATTTTCAATAGATACAAATTCCGCTATTATATTTTAATTTTCAATAGATATAAATTCCGCTATTATATTTTAATTTTCAATAGATATAAATTCCGCTATTATATTTTAATTTTCAATAGATACAAATTCCGCTATTATATTTTAATTTTCAATAGATATAAATTCCGCTATTATATTTTAATTTTCAATATATATAAATTCCGCTATTATATTTTAATTTTCAATAGATACAAATTCCGCTATTATATTTTAATTTTCAATAGATATAAATTCCGCTATTATATTTTAATTTTCAATAGATATAAAGTCCGCTATTATATATTAATTTTCAATAGATATAAATTCCGCTATTATATTTTAATTTTCAATAGATACAAATTCCGCTATTATATTTTAATTTTCAATAGATACAAATTCCGCTAGTATATTTTATTTTCAATAGATATAAATTCCGCTATTATATTTTAATTTTCAATAGATATAAATTCCGCTATTATATTTTAATTTTCAATAGATATAAATTCCGCTATTATATTTTAATTTTCAATAGATACAAATTCCGCTATTATATTTTAATTTTCAATAGATATAAATTCCGCTATTATATTTTAATTTTCAATAGATATAAATTCCGCTATTATATTTTAATTTTCAATAGATATAAATTCCGCTATTATATTTTAATTTTCAATAGATATAAATTCCGCTATTATATTTTAATTTTCAATAGATACAAATTCCGCTATTATATTTTAATTTTCAATAGATATAAATTCCGCTAGTATATTTTAATTTTCAATAGATATAAATTCCGCTATTATATTTTAATTTTCAATAGATACAAATTCCGCTATTATATTTTAATATTCAATAGATATAAATTCCGCTATTATATTTTAATTTTAATTAGATATAAATTCCGCTATTATATTTTAATGTTCAATAGATATAAATTCCGCTATTATATTTTAATTTTCAATAGATATAAATTCCGCTATTATATTTTAATTTTCAATAGATACAAATTCCGCTATTATATTTTAATTTTCAATAGATATAAATTCCGCTATTATATTTTAATTTTGAATAGATATAAATTCCGCTATTATATTTTAATTTTCAATAGATACAAATTCCGCTATTATATTTTAATTTTCAATAGATATAAATTCCGCTATTATATTTTAATTTTCAATAGATATAAATTCCGCTATTATATTTTAATTTTCAATAGATATAAATTCCGCTATTATATTTTAATTTTCAATAGATATAAATTCCGCTATTATATTTTAATTTTCAATAGATACAAATTCCGCTATTATATTTTAATTTTCAATAGATATAAATTCCGCTATTATATTTTAATTTTCAATAGATATAAATTCCGCTAGTATATTTTAATTTTGTAAACTATTACCACCATAATTTCTTTTCATATTATTGTGAAAGCGGGTACGCAGAACAAAATTACTTGGCATCAAGAATGTCAATGGGGGTTGTCTTTTTTAGCGTTGTCCAGACGTAATACTTTTAAGAATTAAGTATTGCATTTAAAAGGAATAGGAGTAGTAAAAAAATATTATTACAGGCTGTTCCAGTAGTCCTGGGCAGATTTTTATATTGCATATCTCGAGAAATATTAAGTATATAAAAAACATCTGGTATAATCAGTAAACTTGTAATCTCAAGTTTTTCATGGACTGTTCAAAGATGATCAATGTGAGCACCATTGCTCACACGACACACATCAAACCGATTGTCCAGTTCTTGCCAAACGCGTCCGAGCATACCGTTTCCAATGGTTGCAACAGCTTTTGTTATACGGGTCTTCAGCTCACTCATTTTTCTTGAAATAGGAGGCATAAATTCCCACCTCCAAAAAAACAAACCCCGCAGGATGTGAGATCTTTCTTGCGAAATGCACATTGAACAAGTGTACATGATCCAGTCCTTGACAATTCAAGCACACAAAACACCTTTCCTGAGAGTGAGCACTATTACTACATCTGAAAAGCAATGAAAGAATCAATAGCTTTTCAAAAAACGTAATGCATGTTGCTTAAAAATGGCACCATTTTCATCTTACCACCTTTCAGAGTTAAGCAGGGACGAGGACTTGAAATGTGACGAAAACTTTTGGTAAACTCTTTATTATTATTATTATTATTATTATTATTATTATTATTATTAGTAGTAGTAGTAGTAGTAGTAGTTGTAGCAGTGTAAGTAGTAGTCGTAGTAATAGTAGGATTAGTAGTATTATTCCAGCATATTAAAATAGAAAAGAGGAATGGGCTGGGTCAGAAATCAAGAAAGAGTAAAGTAGAAAGAAAAATAGGAGAGAGAAAAAGAGAAAAAGAGAAAAAATAGATTGAAGGCTGGAGAGAGAAGTTAGAAGCATTAATATAAAGATGGGGCACGAATTAAATTCTATTTAGTTTTTCATGGTCCCGGTCAACGACGGATAGTCCTGCTATACGTTAGTAAAGTTTAAAATTTATTAAAAACAAAAAAGAAAGACCCTTCATACTGGGAAATTTTTAAAACAGAGATATGAAATACAAAAACATATAAATCAGTATAGTAAAATAAAAAAAAATGTCGTTTATTTATAGACATAAAGCGAGGGGCTTATTCCCGAATTCATTTAAAATGGCGCCGGGAAAGTTGTCGAGTTTATTATTTGTATGTTTCTATTACCTTACACACTTCAAATGGTGTTGATCTGCAGTTTTGTACTCGCTAAGTTCTGCATGGATTTATTTGCTTCACAACTGAGCAAATTAGACACAAGGCCGTTTTTTTAATGTGGAGAGGTTGGGGAAAAGGGGACCAACTCCCCGGGCAGTAGGGAAGCAGGATAGTGACAATTTGTAAGAAGGGTTTCCCCTACAGTGACCAATAACTGATTGCACCAAGAGTAATGGTCTTATATGTGGGGTCGCCACCACATATGGTCTTTGAGATTCATGCCCAGCCCCCGCAGGGGACGGGCGAAACTACTCGCTAAGTTCTGCATGACGGGACGAATATATACTTACTTTTATATGCAAACTAACAGGTCACCCGGCGTTGGCCGGTCGTAAGATACGCTTAAATGTGATATTTTAATTCATGCAGATTACGTATTTAATATTATAGAAAAAGTTCTTTATTGATTATTACATTAACCATCAATTATATTAGTACCTATTTACTATGCCTCCCCACGGGACAGAGTTAGACACCAGGGTTGTTTTTTAACGTGGAGAAAAGGTACAAAAATAAAAATTGTCTCAGTCGTGAAGGATTTCTCCTCCACCGAAAAAGAACAAGAAATAGAAGTGCAGCATCTGAAGAACAGATACTACACTTTGATCTTATATTAGTAGATAAAAACTATATACAGGGTGGCCCGCTTAAAAGTAGCCTTTAAAAATGCGAATTTAGTAAACTTTAATGGTACAAGAAAATTTGTTTGATTAATGTTTGTTGGAGACGAATATATTTAAAAACCATTGCTTTAGAAATAAAAGTACAAGCTTGCCCACTTCAAAGTAGCCCATCAAATTTAGTAGAGAGGAGGAACATTCTTTTATTGTTTAAATTACCTGAAGTGTTATAAAAGATGCTGGAAGTGCTCCCATCCATCCATGACATCCATGCATTTATGGACACGTTTAACAACGTTTGCAAATACTGTTTGTAGATCTTCTCTGGTGATTCTTCTGATAGTGTTGGTAATGTCCTTCTTTAGTTGGTCTGGATTGTGAGGATTATTTGCATAAACATTTTGTTTTAAAAGTCCCCCAAAGATAAAAATCACAGGATGACAAGTCTAGAGAACGTGGTGGCGATAGCCCTTTGCTTATTGTTTTCTCTTCCGTAAACATGTCATGAACACGTGTCAGTGATCTGTATGATGTGTGGCATGTAGCGCCATCTTGTTGGAAAAAAAGAATTGCATTTTGTCTTGTGGTGTCAGTTGGTCGTTAAGAATAAGATTAGAGAGAATGGGATATTTATAAGTGGGCCACTAAATCTGTAAGAAAATAAATTGATTAGAGAAGAGTATTGGGTTATATAATATATGTATATGTATATATCTACATATATGTATATGTATATATATATATATATATATATATATATATATATATATATATATATATATATATATATATATATATAAAATGACTTGGGTGCCAGCAGCTAGAATCCGATACAAAACATACAACTCTTCTCTCTCGGTCGTTAGGCTTACTCATGCATACAAACGCATGTATATATATATATATATATATATATATATATATATATATATATATATATATATATAATGTGTGTGTATATATAAACGCATATATATACATATATATACACACACCCATACACACGCATATATATATACACCCATATACACGCACGCATATATATACAACCATACACACACATGTATATATATATATATATATATATATATATATATATATATATATATATATTTACCTGTCATCCCTTTTTATAAATAATGAAATCGCTCAATCGTCGAAGACTCCCAGAAAGAAAGCAAATGCACAGAGTTTTATAATTATATAGATAAACACGCATTAGTGTCTATTATTAAATGATAAAATCTACATTTATAAACACACTGTCATTGTTTGGTGTTATTAGACTTGGGTAATATTTACAAATGTTGAAGAAAAAATAGGTTATTCTTGCTATCAGATTTATACAAGCCTGATTTCCATATATACATGCTTGTCGTGGTTGACATTGTAAAACTTAGATGATTCGAGAGAAAAGGTCAGGGTAAATAACCCCAAACTTATAAAGCTGCACCCGGGTGAATAAATGTGTCAACAACAGAAAGAGAAACGTACGTGACTCTAGCGACACAGAGAGAGAGAGAGAAAGAGAGAGAGAGAGAGAGAAGAAGAAGAAGAAGAAGAAGAAGAAGAAGAAGAAGTAGAAGAAAAAAGAGAGGAGGGATAGGACGACGAGGAGCGTAAGAGAGAGAGAGAGAGAGAGAGAGAGAGAGAGAGAGAGAGAGAGAGAGAAGGACAGAAAGAGAAAAATAAGAATAAAGTAATGAGAGATAACTGTACGAAGGAGAAGACTGACAGATACCCACCTGCGAAGGATCCGACTGGCAATGTCGAAATCACATGAGAATAATTATCAGATTTCGAGTCCTTATTTACTTGCCTCCCCATGGCGGTAGAATTAGATACAAGTTTGGTCATAAATATGGCGAAAACCCAGTTCCTTTTAACAAAAGTTACAGTCCGGATTAGGGCAAATATAAAAACACTGCTTAATACTAACAAATCGCGAACACCCATATTCAAATGCCTGCAAAATGACATGAACGATAAAGAAAATGACTATAAAATAGAGAAAGAGCACGGCAAAGTAACGATCACGTTAAAGACGTGGATGACATTCGAGATCACGTTAACGTTCGTTTCTATTATAGGATAGTGACAATTGGTATGAAGGGTTTCCCCTACAATGACCAATAACTGATTGCTCCAAGAGCAATGGTCTTATACGCGGGGTCGTCCCCACATATGGTCATTGAAATTCATGCCCAGCCTCCGCAGGGAACGGGCGAAACTGCTCGCTAAGTTCTGCATGACGGGACGAATATATATTTACTTTTATATGCAAACTAACAGGTCACCCGGCGTTGGCCGGTCGTAAGATACGCTTAAATGTGATATTTTAATTCATGTAGATTACGTATTTTATATTATAGAAAAAGTTCTTTATTGATTATTTTTATTAACCCTCAATTATATTAGTAGATCAAAACTATATACAGGGTGGCCCGCTTAAAAGTAGCCTTAAAAAATGCGAATTTAGTAAACTTTAATGGTACAAGAAAATTTGTTTTATTAATGTTTGTTGGAGACGAATATATTTAAAAACCATTGCTTTAGGAATAAAAGTACAAGCTTGCCCACTTTAAAGTAGCCCATCAAATGTAGAGAGGAGGAACATTTTTTTTATTGTTTAAATTATCTGTAGTTTTATAAAAGATGTTGGAAGTGCTCCCCGTTGACATCTACGCATTTATGGATAAATTTAACAACGTTTGCAGATACTGTCTGTAGATCTTCTCTGGTGATTTTTCTGATAGCGTTGGTAATATTATCCTTTAGTTGGTCTGGATTGTGAGGATTATTTGCAGAAACTTTTTTTTTTAAAGTTCCCAAAAGGCAAAAACACATGATGACAAGTCTAGAGAACGTGCTGGACATAACCCTTTGCTTATTGTTCTCTGTTCCGTAAAAATGCCATAAACTCGTGTCAGTGATCTGGGAGACGTGTGGCATATAGATGCATCTTGTTGGAAAAATGATTGCATTTTGTCTTGTGGTGTCAGTTGGTCGATAAGAGAACGATTAGAGAGAACGTGCTATTTTGAAGTGGGCCTCTTGATCTGAAAAAAAATATTGATTAATGAAAGATTGGAGATATCGGGCTACTTTTAAATGGGCCGTATTGTATTTCAGGGAAGTCTTAGCGACTATTTTAAATTAAGTCAGTCTGAGGTATAGTAATAGACTTCTCTTATAGGGTGGGAGCCCAAGATTCATTCTTCACTTAAGTCATACCAAAAACTAAAAAAAAAAAAAAAAAAAAAAAAAAAATGCTGTACATGCTGTTTCCTTTCTAAACACTTTGGATTACGATGAGAGAAACAAGAGTAAGTTGGGTAATTATGAGGAAAACGTGACACACTTCGATAAACAGGAGTTCGATAGCTAATTAAAACTGGCCTCCGGGTCAAACCCAACTATGGTTAATCAGTTTACTTACATTTTATAAACATACAGAATTGACCAACCTATATCCTCAATAGAAAAACAGGGGATAATGTCGCAGATCCGATTTCTTTCTTCTACGATTCAGTAGAGAGGGGGGAATTTTTATATATCGGGCGCTGTCGCTGTCGAGTTTCTGTGTGTCATGCAATATCGTAAAATGTATCCACAACTCTGGTTTTACTTCTAATTAATTTGTCCGTTACTCTAACCTTATGATTACCCTAAATAAATACGAATTCTAACAATATTTTTACAAACTCACAGATAGTTTCTATATAATAGACTAGTGGGGCTACCCGACGTTGCTCGGGACCGTATAAACAATGAGAAAATTGATTTTGAATATATTTGTTATTTTTAGGATTGAGGAATATTTATTGTCTATGTATCATTTGCTATTTCGAGCAAAAGAATATTTTGCCTACCCTAGGACGGGTATTAGACATGAAATAATTGTATCTTACCTAGGGTAGATAATTTACAGCGTGTATATGAAATAATTTTACCTTTGCAGGGATGGTGAATATACAACACATATTTAAAATAATTTTACCTACACTAAGACGGGTAATTTAAATAGATATATGAAACAATTTCGCATACTTTTTTTTTTCACCCCAAAACGGATATTACTTTCTGCAACCCAACCCCAAAAAGAAAACTCAAGAGCACGTTTAAAATTAACATAATCATGCTTCTTTCTACCCACTACTACAACCATCACATCATTCCTGGATGAGTACATAAAACATTTTAACAATATAGATCACCCCCTATAGAAACTGGCCTAGGAAACTTTCATAGAAAACCAACAATATATATGTATTAATCTAATTGTGAGATCATTAAGTGTTTAAGCCATGTCTGGATCGACTTCACAAATGAAGTAATTTTGAGATAGAAAATTGTTTAAGCCATTTCCGGTACAAATTTATATTTCACCACCCTCATTTAATCCAGAGCGACGCTGATTATTCTGCTATTATTCACCCATCTGATAATGATTGCATATTAATCTAGTGGTATTCGACAATGAAGCTACACACAAGGGAGGTCTGTTGCATATTGAAACAATGATTGTATATAAATCTAATTGAATTAAACAATGAAGCTACATCCAAGGGAGGTCACTTGCATATTATAAAAACGAGTGTATATAAATATAATGGTATTCGAAAATGAAGCTGCACCCAAGGAAGGTCACTTACATATTATACCAATGATTGTATATTAATGTAATGTTATTCGACAATGAAGCTACATTCAAGGGAGGTCACTTTCATATTATAACAATGATTTTATACTAATCTAATGGTATTCGACAATGAAGCTACATCCAATGGAGGTCACGTGCATATTATAACAATGATTGTATACTAATCTAATGGTATTCGACAATGAAGCTACATTCAAGGGCGGTCACTTGCATATTGTAACAATGATTGTATATTAATCTAATGGTATTCAACAATGAAGCTACACCAAAGGATGATCACTTGTATATTGTAACAATTATTGTATATTATTGTAATGGAATTAGATCATGAAGCTAGATCCAAGGGAGGTCACTTGCATATTATAACAATGATTGTATATTAATCTAATTGTATTTGACAATGAAGCTACATCCAAGGGAGGTAATTTACATATTATAAGAATGATTGTATAATAATCTATTGGTATTCGACAATGAAGCTACATCCAAGGGAGATCACTTGCATATTATAACAAGGATTGTATATTAATCTAATGGTATTCGACAATGAAGCTACAACCAAGGGATGTCATTTACATATTATGCCAATGATTGTATTTTAATCTAATTAAATTCGACAATGAACTACATCTAAAGGAGGTCACACTCATAGTATAACTATGATTGTATATTAATCTACAGGTATTCGATGAAGCTACATCCAAGGGAGGTCACTCGCATATTATACCAATGATAGTATATAAATCCAATGAAGTTCGACCATGAGGCTACATCCAAGGGAGGTCACTCGAATATTATACCAATGATTGTATATTAATCAAAAGGGAGGTCACTTACATATTATAACAATGATTGTATATTAATCTAATGGTATTCGAAAATGAAGCTACATCCAAGGGAGTTCACTTGCATATTATAAGAATGATTGTATATTATTTTAATGGAATCTTACAATGAAGCTTCATCCAAGGGAGGTCAATTACATATTATAGCTATAATTGTATATTAATCTGATGATATTCGACAATGAAACTACATCCAAGGGTGGTCATTTGCATATTATAACAATGATTGTATAATAATCTAATCGTGGTCGACAATGAAGCTACACCGAAGGAAGGTCAGTTACATATTATGAAAATGATTGTATATTAATGTAATGTTATTCGACAATGAAGCTACACTCAATGGATGTCACTTGAGTATTGTAACAATGATTGTATATTAATCTAATAGTATTCAACGATGAAGCTACGCCCAAGGGAGGCCACTTGCATATTGTAACAATTACTGTATATTATTCTACAGGTATTCGATATAAAGCAACATCCAAGGAAGGTCACTCACATATTATAACAATGTTTGTATATTATTCTAATCATATTCGACAATGAAGCTACGTCTAAGTGAGGTCACTTACATGTTATGACAATGATTGTATATTAATCTAATGGTATTCTACAATGAAGCTACATCTAAGGGAGGTCAATTGCATAATATAAACATGATTGTATATTAATCTAATAGTATTCGACAATGAAGCTACATCCAAGGGAGGTTACTTTCATAATATAACAATGATTGTATATTATTCTTATGGAATTCGACAATGAAGCAACACCTAAGAGAGGTCACTTGCATATTATAACAATAATTCTATACTATTCTAATGGGATCTTACAATGAAGCTAGATCCAAGGGAGATCACTTGCATATTATAACAGTGACTGTACATTAATCTAATGAAATTCGACATTGAAGCTACACCCGAGGGAGGTCACTTGCATATTATAACAATAATTGTATATTAATCTAATGGTATTCGACAATTAAGCTACATCCGAGGGAGGTCACTTGCATATTGTTACAATCATTGTATAATTATCTAATAGTATTCGACAATGAAGCTACATCCTAGGGAGGTCGTTGCATATTATAGCAATGATTGTACATTAATCTAATAGTATTCGAAAATGAAGCTACATCCAAGGGAGGTCACTTGCATATTATAACAATGATTGTTTATAAAATTATAACCGACCAATACTAAAAATGGCTTTCTGAATAATGATGTTTTTATTTCGGAATTTGAAATCAGCAGTTTAGCGATGTGTGATATTTGGAATATAATATCTTTTCTCAATGTAGTATATGATAAATATATATTTTGCGAAAATAAGGAGGCGGTCATGCCTGGCATATCTAGCTTTAGAGAAACAAATGTCAATCGAAAATAAGGAGGCGGCCATTCCTTGCATGTCTAACTGTAGAGAAACAAACTTCACTTGAAAAATAGGAGGCAGTCATGCCCGGCATGTGTAGTTTTAGAGAAGCAAGCGTCACTCGACAATAAGGAGGTGGTCATGCCTGACATGTCTAGCCTTAGAAAAACAAACGTCACTCGAATATAAGGAGGTGGTCATGCCTGGCATGTCTAGCTTTAGAGAAACAAACGTCACTCGAAAATAAGGAGGCGGCCAGGCATGACATGTCTAGCTCCAGAGAAACAAACGTATGTTATGTTTTGTTAACATGCCGACTCCTTCTCTACGCGATTTTTGAAATGTTGCAAATAAGCACTCAGCATGCAGATTATTCACTTGATTTTTGGAATGAGCAGTTCAGCGATGTGATTTTTGGAATATGACATCATGTCTCAATGTAGTACACGAGAAATATAAATTATGCATCTTTTTTAATAAAAGATAAGGCTCGGTAGACAATAACGCTACATAATACGATTACTTGGCCTTTTGGCTAAGATCAAAATGTAGTATCTGTGATCTTAGAATTCAAGCTGTCCTATCCTTCGGCTTCCTCCCTCTAAATAGAATTAGGTCATAGTGTTACTAATATTAAAAAGAAAATGGCCGTTTTTTTGTTGTTGTGAAAACAGGCATCGGTCATCTCATGCTAAATATTTTTAAGTGTAATTTTTTTTATTACGTATCATTTTTGCTTATTATTTTTGGTCTCGGATTTTACTATTTTTAAACTGCTAATAACTTTGGTAACGTTTTCATAATGTGTGAGGTAATATTATAATTTGTATGATACTCGCATATTTTATCGATAAAAATATCTTATTATATGTAATGTTTTTGTATACAGACCGCCATTACAGCTTGCTGAGTCAGATCCAGTGACATGAGTCAGCGTTTTTCAAATACGTATAAAGATCATTAGTTTATCACTTTATTACTACATAAATACATAGGAAAAACGAAAAAATATCACTTTTTTGTCCCCCCCCCCCCGCAGATAAACGCCCAGCTGACACACTTAGAGGAGTCCTTTTGGGCCAACATTTCGATATTTGTCGTCCGGAGGGTCGCTCTTCAATATGATACTAAATTTGTGATTTTTTTTGTGTCTGTCGAAAGTTTTTAGCGGACATACAAACATACATACATACACACATACACAAATTTTCGCTTTTATATATTAGACTAGCGGTACTACCCGGCGTTGCCCGGGTAGGATTAAACAATGAGAAATTTAAGTTGATTTTGAACACATTATTATTCTTCGGATAGAGGAATTTTTAATGTCTATGTATCATTAGCTTTTTCGAGCAAAAGAATATTTTATCTACCCTAGGACGGGTATTACACATATCAAATAATTGTACATTATCTAGGATAAGTAATTTATACCATATATATGAAATAATGTTTCCTTTACGGGGATGGGTAATATACAACACATATTTAAAATAATTTACCTACCATCGGACGAGTAATTAAAATAAATACATGAAACAATTTCACATACTATCGACAGGTATTGTACAACATGTTAAATAATTTCTCTTACCACCAAGGCTACCATAATTTTAAGAAAAGAGAAACAAATTTTAGAAATTAGATCATTAGACTTTCCAAATTAGTACATAAATACATCTTGGTTAAGAATTAGGCAACCATTGCTTCATCATAAATTTCAACATTACTGGGTTTTTTCCTTTGTCACTATCGGCACTAAAATTGTAAGAAAAATTATGACATTTTTTTAACAATGTCTCAGTAGGATTTTCAAATTTGTGCATAAATAAATTCACACAGTAAGTGATTAGACAACCCTTGCTTCATAATCAAATTCCACATTACTGTGTTTCAATTTAATTCCCCAATACCGACACCATTTTTTTTTAAATACTTCATTTTCTGAAGATTACTCAGTAGGTTTTACAAACAAATACACAAATGTGTTAAGTTTAGTGATTAGGCAACCCTTGTTTCACTACAAAATTCCACATTACTGTGTTCTATTCCTCCCGACTACCGATTCCATATTTTTATGTGAAATGATATCATTTCTGGAACATAACTGAGCAGGTTTTCCAAGTAAGTATAGGAGAAAAATTAAAAAAATATGGATCACCCCCTACAGAAACTGGCATAGTAAACTTTCATAAAAAAAAACAATAATATATATGAATTAATTAAATTTTGAGATCGTAAACTGTTTCAGCCATATCCGGAATAAACTTCACAAATAAATTAATTTTGAGATTGAAAATTGTTTAAGTCATTTCCAGAACGAACTTTACATTCAACCACTCTCATTTAATCCAAGCAACGCTGGATATTCTGCTAGTATATATATATATATATGAACAAGACAATGTTGCTTATCTTTGGTGGTCTACACAAAGCATTTGGAATTCCCACGTCGTCACACATCCGACAATGACGCAGACAATGTGGCTTAACTTTGGTTAGTTACATAAAGCATTTGGTATTCCCAAATATTCACCAATCTGATAATAACCAAGACAATGTTGTTAACTTTGGTTATTTACATAAAGCATTTGGTATTTCCAAGTAGTCACCAATCTGATTATGGCCAGATTCCATGTTGCTTAACTTTTGTGATCTATACAAAACATTTGGTATTCCCAAGTAGTCACCCATCTTCTAATGACCAAGACAATGTTGCTTAACTTTGGTGATCTACATAAGCATTTGGTATTCCCAAGTAGTCACCCATCCGATAATGAGCAAGACAATGTTGCTTAACTTTGGTGATCCACATAAAGCATTTTGTATTCCCAAGTAGTTCCCCATCTGATACTGACCAAGAACATCTTGCTTAACTTTGGTGATCTACATAAAGCATTTTGTATTCCCAAGTAGTAACCCATCTTATAATGACCAGACTCCATGTCGCTTAACTCTGTTTATCTACATAAAGCATTTGGTATTTCCAAGTAATTACCAATCTGATGACAACTAGTCTACATTTTGCTTAACTTTGGTGATCTACAAAAACATTTGGTATTGCCAAATAGTCACTCATCTGATAATGACCAGACTCCATGTTGCTTAACTTTGCTAATCTACATGAAGCATTTTGTATTCCCAAGTAGCACCTTCAAATTTTTTAAAATCGTACCTATACTGCAAAAGCACCTAAAAGTTTGTGCAAATTGGACCAATCCTGCACAAACATCTTAAATTTGTTCAAATCGGGCATATATGACACAAGACCTTTGAAATTATCAAATCGGACCGATACAGCACAAGCATATTCAAAATTTTCAAATCATACCTATGCTGCACAAGAACCTACCAAATTGTAAAATAAGACCTATAATGCAAAAGCACCTTCAAAATTGTAAAATAGGCCCTACAATGCAAAAGCACTTCAAAATTGTAAAATCGGCCCTGTACTGCACAAGCAGGTTAAAAATTTTCAAATGAGACAAATAATACACTAGAACCTTCAAAATTGCTAAATCGAACCAATGCTGCACATGCAACTTAAAAATTGTAAAATCGGACCTATACTGCACAAGCACTAATTTTTTAAAATCGGACCTATACTGCACAAGGACCTTCAAAACTGTCGAATACGACCTATACTGCACATGCACTTTCAAAACTGTCGAATACGACCTATACTGCACAAGCACCTTCAAAACTGTCAAATATGACCTATACTGCACATGCACTTTCAAAATTGTAAAATAGGACCTATACTGCACAAGAACCTTCCAAATTGTCGAATCGAACCTATACTGCACAAGCACCTTCCAAATTGTCAAATCGGACCTATACTGCACAAGCACCTTCAAAATCTTTTAAACAAGACCTATACTGCAAAAGCACCTTCACAATATTTCAAATCGGACCTATACAGTACAAGTACCGTAAATGTTTCAAATTGGACCTATACTGCACAAGCTCCTTAAAAATTTTCAAATCAGGCCTATACTGCACAAGTATCTTCAAATTTTTCAAATCGGACATATACTGCACAAACACCATCAAAATTGTAATATCGGACCTACAATGAACAAGCACCTTCCAAAATTTTCAAATCGGACCTATACTGGACAAGCACCTTCAAAATTATCAAAATTTTCAAATTGAACCTATACTGCACAAGCACTTTCAGAATATTTCAAACCGACTTATACTGCATAAGCACATTCAAAAGTTTTCAAATCCAACTTATACTGCACAAGCACCATAACATGTTTACAATAGGACATATACGGAACAAGCACTTTCAAAATTATAAAATCGGACCTATACTGCACAAGCACCTTCACAATTTTTAATCGTACCAATACAGCACAAGCAACTTCAAAACTGTTAAATCTGACATATACTGCACTAGCCCCTGCAAAACATTTCAAACAAGAATTATACAGCATGAGCACATTCAAAATTTTTCAAATTGAACCTATACTGCACAAGCACCTTCAATATATTTCAAACCGACTTATACTGCATAAGCACATTCAAAAGTTTTCAAATCTAACTTATACTGCACAAGCACCATAACATGTTTACAAAAGGACATATACGGAACAAACACTTTCAAAATTATAAAATCGGACCTATACTGCACAAACACCTTCACAATTTTTAATCGTACCAATACAGCACAAGCAGCTTCAAAACTGTAAAATCTGACCTATACTGCACTAGCCCCTTCAAAATATTTCGAACAAGAATTATACAGCATGAGCACATTCAAAATTTTTCAAATCGGACCAATATTTCACAAGCACCTTAAGATTTTTCAGATCGGACATATACTTCACAAGCACCTCCAGAATTGTAAAATCGCACTTATACTGCACAAACACCTTAAAAATTTTCGAATAAGACGCACAACCACCTTCAAAATTGTCAAATAGGACCTACACTGCACAAGCAGCGTCACAATTTTTAAATCGTACCTATACTGCACATTCAAAATTTATCAAATCGGGCCTATACTGTACAAGAACCTTCAAAATTGTCAAATCTAACCTATACTGCACAAGAACCTTCAACATTGTCAAATAGGACCTATACTGCACACAAGCACCTTCAAAATTGTCAAATCCGACCAATACTGCACAAGGAACTTAAAAATTGTCAAATTTAACCTATACTGCACACGCACTTTAAAAATTGTCAAATCGAACCGATACTGCACAAGCACCTTCAAAATTGTCAAATCCAACATATACTGCACAAGCACTTTCAAAATTGTAAATACGACCTATACTGCACAAGTACTTTCAAAATTTTCAAATCAGACCTATACTGAACAAGCAGTCTGGTCATTGTCATATCAGACCTATACTGAACAAGCACTCTCGAAATTGTCAAATCTGACCTAAACTGCACAAGATCCTTCAAAATTGTAAAATCAGACCTATACTGCACAGACACCTTCAAAATTTCCACATCAGGCCGATACTGCACAAGTACCTTCAAAATTTTCAAATCGGAATTATACTGCAAAAAGGCACTCAAAATTGTCACATCGGACCTATGCTGCAAAAGTACCTTCCAAATTTTAAAATCGGACCTATACTGCACAACGCCCTTCAAAACTGTCAAATCGGACCTATACTACAAATGCACTTTACACATTGTCAATTGGACCTAAACTTCACAAGCTCCTTAAAAAATAATGAATCAAACCTATACTGCACAAGCACCTTCCAAATTGTAAAATCGGAGTTATACTGCACAAGCACCTTCAAAATCTTTCAAACCGGAACTATACTGCAAAAGCACCTTCAAATTTTTCAAATCGGCTTATACAGTACAAGTACCATAAATATTCCAAATTAGACCTATACTGCACAAGCACCTTAAAAATTTTCAAATCAGACCTATACTGGACAAGCACCTCCAAAATTATCAAATCAGAACTATACTGAAAAAGCCCCTTTAAAATTGTCAAATACACAATTATTAAATCGGACCTATTCTGCACAAGAACCTTAAAATTGTAAAATCGGACCTATACTGCACAAGCACCTTCCAAATAATCAAATCGGACCTTTACTGCACAAGCACCTCCAAAATGTATCAAATCGGTTCAATACTGGACAAGGACCTTCAAAATTGTCAAATCTAACCTGTACTGCACAAGCACCTTAAAAATTGTCAAATAGGACCTATACTTCACACAAACACCTTCAAAATTGTCAAATCCCACCTATACTGCGCAAGGAACTTAAAAATTGTCAAATAGGACCTATACTGACTAGCACTTTAAAAATTGTCAAATCGAACCGATACTGCACAAGGACCTTCAAAATTGTCAAATTGGACCTATACTACACAAGCACCTTAAAATTTGTCAAATTGGACCTATACTGGACAAGTACTTTCAAAATTGTAAAATCAGACCTACACTGAACAAGCACTGTCGAAATTGTCAAATCTGACCTATACTGCACAAGCACCTTAAACATTGTAAAATCGGACCTATACTGCACAAGCACCTTCAAAATTTACACATCAAGCCTAAACTGCAAAAGCACCTTCAAAATTGAAAAATCATACCTATACTGCACAACCCCCTTCAAAACTGTAAAATCGGACCTATACTGCACATGCACTTTAAAAATTGTCAAATAGGACCTATACTGCAGCAGGTCTTTAAAAATTGTCAAATTGGACCTATACTGCACAAGTACTTTCAAAACTGTCAAATCAGACCTATACTGAACAAGCACTCTCTAAATTGTCAAATCAGAACTATACTGCACAACCACCTTACAAAATTGTGAAATGGGACCTATACTGTACAACCCCCTTCAAAACTGTCAAATCGGACCTATACTATACATGCACTTTCAAAATTGTCGAATAGGACCTATACTGCACAAGCACTTTCAAAATAGTCAAATTGGACCTATACTGCACAAGCTCCTTTTTTCAAACCGGCCTATACAGTACAAATACCATAAATATTAAAAATTGGACTTATACTGCACGAGCACCTTAAAAATTTTCAAATCAGGCCTATACTGCACAAGTATCTTCAAATTTTTCCCATCGGACATATACTGCACAAGCACATTCAAAATTGTAATAGCGGACCCATACTGCACAACCACCTTCAAAAATATTCAAACCGGAGCTATACTGGACAAGCACCTCCAAAATTATCAATTCGGAACTATACTGAACAAGCCCCTTACAAAATTGTCAAATCAGACGTATACTGCACAAGCAACTTCAAAATTGTCAAATCGGACCTATACTGCACAAGCACCTTAAAAAGTGTCAAATAAGACCTATACTGCACAAGCACCTTCCAAATTGTCAAATCGGACCTTTACTGCACAAGCACCTTATAATTTTTCCAATTGAACCTATACTGCACCAGCACCTTCAAAATATTTTAACCAGACTTATACTGCATAAGGACATTCAAAAGTTTTCAAATCCAACGTATACTGCACAAGCAGCAGAACATGTTTACAATAGGACATATACGGAACTAGCACTTTCAAAATTATTAAATCGGACCTATACTGCACAAGCACCTTTACAATTTTATTCGTACCAATAATGCACAAGCAGCTTCCAAACTGTTAAATCTGACCCATACTGCACTAGCCCCTTCAAAATATTACAAACAAGAATTATACAGCATGAGCACATTCAAAATCTTTCAAATCAGGCCTATATTCCACAAGCACCTTTAGATTTTTCAGATCGGACGTATACTGCACAAGCACTTTCAAAATTGTCAAATCGGACCTTTACTGCACAAGCACCTTAAAAATTGTCAAATCGGACCTTTACTGCACATTACCTTTATAATTTTTCGAATTGAACCTATACTGCCCAAGCAACTTCAAAATAGTTCACACCACACTTATACTGCATAAGCACATTCAAAAGTTTTCAAATCCAACTTATGCTGCACAAGCACAATAACATGTTTACAATAGGACATATATGGAACAAGCACTTTACAAAATTATTTACTCGGACCTATACTGCACAAGCACCTTCAGAATATTTAATTGTACCAATACAGCACAAGCACCTTAAAAACTGTTAAAATCGGACCTATATTCTACAAGCTACTTAAGAGTTTTCAGATCAGACAAATACTGCACAAGCACCTTAAAAATTGTAAAATCGGACCTATACTGCACATGCACTTTCAAAATTGTCAAATAGGACCTATACGGCACAAGGTCTTTCAAAATTGTCAAATCGGACCTATACTGCACAAGCTCTTTCAAAATTGTCAAATCGAACCTATACTGCACAAGCACCTTCCAAATTGTCAAATAGGACGTATACTGCACAAGCACCTTCAAAATATTTAAAACCAGACCTATCCTGCAAAAGCACCTTCAAAATTTTTTAAATTGGACCTATACAGTACAAGTACCGTAAATGTTTCAAATTGGACGTATACTGCACAAGAACCTTAAAAATGTTCACATCGGGCCTATACTGCACAAGCACCATCAAAATTGTAATATCAGACCTATAATCTACAAGTACCTTCATGAATTTTCAAATCGGACCTATACTGGATAAGCACCTCCAAAATTATCAAATCAGAACTATACTGACCAAGCCCCTTTAAAATTGTCAAATCAGATGTATACTGCACAAGCACCTTCAAAATAGTCAAATCGGACCTTTACTGCACAAGCACCTTCAAAATAGTCAAATCGGACCTTTACTGCACAAGCACCTTAAAAATTGTAAAATGGGACCTATACTGCATAAGCACCTTCAACATTTTCAAAGCGGACTTTACTGCACAAGTACCTTCAAAATAGTTCAAACCACACTTATACTGCATAAGCACATTCAAAAGTTTTCAAATCCAACTTATGCTGCACAAGCACAATAACATGTTTACAATAGGACATATATGGAACAAGCACTTTACAAAATTATTTACTCGGACCTATACTGCACAAGCACCTTCAGAATATTTAATTGTACCAATACAGCACAAGCACCTTAAAAACTGTTAAAATCGGACCTATATTCTACAAGCTACTTAAGAGTTTTCAGATCAGACAAATACTGCACAAGCACCTTAAAAATTGTAAAATCGGACCTATACTGCACATGCACTTTCAAAATTGTCAAATAGGACCTATACGGCACAAGGTCTTTCAAAATTGTAAAATAGGACTTATACTGCACAAGCTCTTTCAAAATTGTCAAATCGGACCTATACTGCACAAGCACTTTCAAAATTGTCGAATCGAACCTATACTGCACAAGCACCTTCCAAATTGTCAAATAGGACGTATACTGCACAAGCACCTTCAAAATATTTAAAACCAGACCTATCCTGCAAAAGCACCTTCAAAATTTTTTAAATTGGACCTATACAGTACAAGTACCGTAAATGTTTCAAATTGGACGTATACTGCACAAGAACCTTAAAAATGTTCACATCGGGCCTATACTGCACAAGCACCATCAAAATTGTAATATCAGACCTATAATCTACAAGTACCTTCATGAATTTTCAAATCGGACCTATACTGGATAAGCACCTCCAAAATTATCAAATCAGAACTATACTGACCAAGCCCCTTTAAAATTGTCAAATCAGATGTATACTGCACAAGCACCTTCAAAATAGTCAAATCGGACCTTTACTGCACAAGCACCTTAAAAATTGTAAAATGGGACCTATACTGCATAAGCACCTTCAACATTTTCAAAGCGGACTTTACTGCACAAGTACCTTCAAAATAGTTCAAACCAAACTTATACTGCATAAGCACATTCAAAAGTTTTCAAATCCAACTTATACTGCACAAGCACAATAACATGTTTACAATAGGACATATACGGAAGAAGCACTTTCCAAATTATATAATCGGACCTATAGTGCATAAGCACCATCACAATTTTTAATCGTACCAATACAGCACAAGCAGCTTTAACACTGTTAAATCTGACCTGTACTGCACTAGCCCCTTCAAAATTTTTCAAATCGGACCTATATTGCACAAGCACCTTAAGATTTTACAGATCAGATATATACTGCATAAGCACCTTCAAAATTGTAAAATCGACCTTATAGTCCACAAGCATCTTCAAATTTTCAAATAAAACGTATACTACACAAGCACCTTCAAAATTGTAAAATCAGACCTATACAGCACAAGCACCATCACAATTTTTAAATCGTACCTATACTGCACATGCACTTTCAAAAGTGTCAAATACGACCTATACGGCACATGCACTTTCAAAATTGTCAATAGGACCTATACTGCACAAGCACTTTCAAAATTGTCAAATCGAACCTATACTGCACAAGAACCTTCCAAATTGTCACATAGGACCTATACTGCACAAGCACCTTCAAAATCTTTTAAATCGGACCTATACAGTACAAGTACTGTAAATGTTTCAAATTGGACCTATACTGCACAAGCAACTTAAAAATGATTAAATCGGGCCCATACTGCACAAGTATCTTGTAGTATATGTCCGATTTGAAAAATTTTAAGTATCTTCACATTTTTCAAATCGGACATATACGCACAAGGACACAAACAAAATTGTCCAATCGGACCTATACTGCACAAGCACCTCCAAAATTTATCAAATCGGGCCTATACTGTATAAGGACCTTCAAAATTGTCAAATCTAACCTATACTGCACAAGCGCCTTCAACATTGTCAAATAGGACCTATACTGCACACAAGCACATTCAAAATTGCCAAATCGGACCTATACTGCACAAGGAACTTAAATATGGTCAAATAGGACCTATACAGCACAAGCACTTTAAAACTTATCAAATCGAACAGATACTATACAAGTACCTTAAAAATTGTAAAATCGGACCTATACTACACAAGCACCTTCAAAATTGTCAAATCTAAGCTATACTGCAAAAGCACTTTAAACATTGTAAAATAGGACATATACTGCGCACAAGCACCTTCAGAATTGTCGAATCCGACCTATACTGCACAAGGAACTTGAAAATTGTCAAATAGGACTTATACTGTGCAAGCACTTTAAAAATTGTCAAATCGAGCCGATACTGCACAAGGAACTTCCAAATTGTCAAATTGGACCTATACTACACAAGCACCTTCAAAATTGTCAAATCAAACCTATACTGAACAAGCACTCTCGAAATTTCAAATCTGACCTATACTGCATCACCACCTTCAAAATTGTAAAATCGGACCTGTACTGTACAAGCACCTTCACAATTTCCATATCAGGCCTATACTGTAAAAGCACCTTCAACATTGTAAAATCGGACCTATACGGCACAAGCACTTTCAAAATTGTCAAATCTGACCTATACTGCACAACCACCTTGAAAATTGTCAAATCGGACCTATACTGCACAAGCTCCTTTTTTCAAATCGGCCTATACAGTACAAGTACCATAAATATTTCAAATTGGACCTAAACTGCACAAGCACCTTCAAAATTGTAAAATCAGGCCTATACTGTACAAGTATCTTATAATTTTTTTTATCAGACATATACTGCACTAGCACCATCAAAATTGTAATATCGAACCTATATGCACAAGCACCTTCAAAAATTTTCAAATCGAACCTATACTGACCAAGCCCCTTCAAAATTGTCAAATCCGGTGTATACTGCACAAGCACCTTCAAAATTGTCAAATCGGACCTATACTGCACAAGCATCTTCAAAATTTTCGAATCGGATCTTTACTGCACAAGCACCTTATAATTTTTCAAATTGACCCTATACCGCACAAGCACCTTCAAAATAGTTCAAACCAAACTTATACTGCATAAGCACATTGAAAAGTTTTCAAATCCAACTTATACTGCACAAGCAGAATGACATGTTTACAATAGGACATATACGCAACAAGCACTTTCAAAATTATAAAATTGGACCTATACTGCACAAGCACCTAAAAATTGTACAAATCGGACCTATACTGCTCAAGCACCTTCCAAATTGTCACATCGGACCTTTACTGCACAAACACCTCATAATTTTTCAAATTGAACTTATACTGCACAAGCACCTTCAAAATATTTCAAACCAGACTTATACTGCATAAGCACATTCAAAAGGTATCAAATCAAACTTATAATGCACAAGCACCATAACATGTTTACAATAGGACATATACGGAACACACACTTTCAAATTTATAAAATCAGACTTATACTGCACAAGCACCTTCAAAATTGTAAAATCCGACGTATACTGCACATGCACTTTCAAAATTGTCAAATAAGACCTATACAGCACAAGCTCTTTCAAAATTGTCAAATCGGATGTATACTGCACAAGAACTTTCAAAATTGTCGAATCGAAACAATACTGCACAAGCACCTTCAAAATTTTAACATAGGACCTATACTGCACAAAAACCCTCAAAATCTTTTAAATCGGACCTTACAAGCACCATAAAAATTGTAATATCGGAACTATACTGCACACAAGCACCTTCAAAATTGTCAAATCCACCTATACTGCACAAGGAACTTAAAAATCGTCAAATAGGACCTATAGTGCGCAATCACTTTAAAAATTGTCAAATCGAACCTATACTGCACAAGGACCTTACAAATTGTAAAATCCGACCTATACTACACAAGCACCTTCAAAATAGTCAAATCCAACCTATACTGCACAAGCACCTTCAAAATTGTCAAATAGGACCTATACTGCCCACAAGCACCTTCAAAATTGTAAAATCCGACCTATACTGCACAAGAACCTTAAAAATTGTCAAATCGGACTTATACAACACAAGCATCTTCAAAATTGTCAAATCGGGCCTATACTGCACAAGTACTTTCAAAATTGTCAAATCAGACCTATACTGCACAATTTCCACCCCAGGCCTATACTGCACAAGCACCATCAAAAATTCTCAAATATGTGTTATTCTGCACAAGGACATTCAAAATTGTCAAATCGGACCTAAGATGCACAAGTACCTTCCAAAATGTAAAAGCTGACCTGTACTGCACAACCCCCTTCAAATTGTCAAATAGGACCTATACTGCACAAGAACCTTCAAAATATTTCAAACCGGACTTATACTGCATAAGCACATTCAAAAGTTTTCAAATCCAACTTATACTACACAAGCACGATTACATGTTTACAATAGGACATGTACGGAACAAGCACTATCAAAATTATTAAATCTGACCTATACTGCACTAGCCACTTCAAAATATTTCAAACAAGAATTATACAGCACGAGCGCATTCAAATTTTTTCAAATGGGACGTATATTCCACAAGCACTTAAGAGTTTTCTGAGCGGACATATACTGCACAAGCACCTTCAAAATTGTAACATCGGACCTACACTGCACATGCACTTTAAAAATTGTAAAATAAGACCTATACTGCACATGCACTTTCAAAATTGTCAAATAGGACCTATACTACACAAGCTCTTTCAAAGTTGTCAAATAGGACCTATACTGCACAAGCACATTCAGAATTGTCCAATCTAACCTATACTGCACAAGCACCTTCAAAATCTTGCAAACCAGACCTATACTGCAAAAGCACCAACAAATTTTTTTAATCGGACCTATACAGTACAAGTACCGTAAATGTTTCAAATTGGACCTAAACTGCACAAGCACCTTCAAAACTTTCAAATCGGACCTATAATGGATAAGCACCTCTAAAATTATCAAATTGGCACTATACTTACCAACCACTTTAAAATTGTCAAATGAGAGCTATACTGCACAAGCACCTTCAAAATAGTTCAAACCAAACTCATAATGCATAAGCACATTCAAAAGTTTCAAATCAAGCGCCATAACATGTTTACAATAGGACATATACTCAGCAAGCACTTTCAAAATCATTAAATCAGACCTATACTGCACAAGCACTTTCACAATTTTTAATCGTACCAATACAGCACAAGCAACTTCAAAACTGTTAAATCTGACATATACTGCACTAGCCCCTGCAAAATATTTCAAACAAGATTACAAAATTTTTCAAATCGGACCCATATTGCACAAGCACCTTCAAAATTTTGCACAAGCACCTTAAGATTTTTCAGATCGGACATATACTGCACAAGCACCTTCAAAATTGTAAAATCGGACCTATACTGCACATGCACTTTCAAAATTGTCAAATAGGATTGCACAAAGTCTTTCCAAATTGTCAAATCGGACCTATACTGCACAAGCACTTTCAAAATTGTCGAACCGAACCTATACTGCACAAGCACCTTCCAAATTGTCAAATAGGACCTATACTGCACAAGCACCTTCCAAATATTTCAAATCGGACCTATACTGTAAAATCGCCTTCAAATTTTTTTTAAATCGGACCTATACAGTACAAGTACCATATTTTTTTAAATTGGACCTATACTGCACAAGCACCTTAAAAATTTTCAAATCAGGCCTACATTGCACAAGTATCTTCAAATTTTTCAAATCGGACATATACTGCACAAGCACCATAAAAATTGTAATATTGGACCTATAATCTACAAGCACCTTCATGAATTTTCAAATCGTACCTATACTGCACAAGCACCTTCAAAATTTATCAAATTGGACCTATTCTGTACAAGGACCTAAAAATTGTCAAATCGGACATACTACACAAGCACCTTCAAAATTGTAAAATCTAACCTATACTGCACAAGCACCTTGAAAATTGTCAAATAGGACCCATACTGAACACAAGCACCTTCAAAATTGTCGAATCCGACCTATACGGCACATGGAACTTAAAAATGGTCAAATAGGACCTACACTGAACAAACACTTTAAAAATTGTCAATTCGAACAGAAGAACCTTCAAAATTTTCAAATCGGACCTATACTGCACAAGTACTTTTAAAATTGTCAAATCAGACCTATACTGAACAAGCGCCTTCACAATTGTCAAATCTGACCTATACTGCAGAAGCACCTTCAAAATTGTAAAATCGGAACTATACTGCACAAGCACCTTAAAATTATAAAATCGGACCTATACTGCACAAGCACTATCAAAATTTTTTAATCGGACCTATACTGCACAAACACCTTAAAAGTTGCCAAATCGAAATATACTGCACAAGCACCATCAAAATTGTCAAATCGGACTTATACTGCACAAGCACTTTAAAAATGATCAAATCGGACCTATATCGAAAAAACACCAGCACAATTTTCAAATCTAACCTATACTGCAGAAGCACCTTCAAAATTGTCAAATCGAATCTTTACTGCACAAGCACTTTAAAAATTATCAAATCGAACCTATACTGCACAAGCACCTTCAAAATTGTCAAATCTGACCTATACTGCACAAGCACCGTCAAAATTGTAAAATCGGACCTATACTGCACAAACACCTTCGCAATTTCCACATCAGGCCTATACTGCAGAAGCACCTTCAAAATTGTAAAATCGGAGTTATACTGCACAAGGACCTTCAAATTGTCAAATCGGACCTATTCTGCACAAGCACCTTCAAAATTGTAAAATCGGACCTATACTGCACAACCCCCTTCAAAATTGTCAAATAGGACATATACTGCACAAGGACCTTCAAAATTGTTAAAGAGAAAAAGGGATCATACTGCACGAGCACCTTAAAAATTGTCAAATCGGATCTATACTGCACAAGCAACTTTTAAAATTGTCGAATCGAACCTATACTGCACAAGTACCTTCAAAATCGTCGAATCAGACCTATACTGCACAAGCACCTTAAGAATTTTTCAAATCGGACCTATACTGCACAAGTGCCTTAAAAACTTTTAAATCTAACCTATACTGCACAAGCCCCTTCAAACTTTTTTCAAATCGGACATATACTGCAGAAGCACTTACAAATTTCTTAAACCCCTTCCTAACTGAAGATTATATAAAAAAACATAACCTCCTAATAATAAGAATGGCTTTCTGAATAATAATGGTTATATTTCAGAATTTGGAATCACCAGTTTAGCGATGTGTGATGTTTGAAATATAACATCTTGTCTCAATATAATATACGATAAATATATAATATGCATTTTTTTTTTACTTGGTCTTTTGACTAAGATCAAAATGTAGTATTGGTTCTTAGAAATCAAGCGGTCTCATCTTTCGCCCCCCCCTCCCCTTAAGAAAATAAGGGAGAGGTATTCAATGTATTTCCACCTACGTCTGATAAACTGCTAGTACATAATACTTTCATATGAATTCTTTGAACCCTTCTTCCTTAACTGAAGATTATATAAAAAACATAACCTCCCAATACTGAGTATGGCTTTCTGAATAATAATGGTTTTATTTCAGAATTTGGAATAACCAGTTTAGCGATGTGTGATGTTTGGAATATGACATCTTGTCTCAATATAATAAACGATAAATATATAATACGCATATTTTTTTTACTTTATTTTTTAACTAAGATCAAACTGTAGGAGAACGCTCTTTGGGTCCCTGTGGTTGAGAACTCGTTTCCCAATCTCAAACACGACCCCTCGGTAGAAGGTCGTCGTAAACCGAGGGAGGATTCCAAGTTTTTTGCCGAATGCAGGACTGCACTTAGAGCTTTGCCGGGGACTAGTGTCCTCGATCAGTCTCGGACATCTTCATAATTGTCAAATAAAACCTATACTGGACTAGTGTTATCAGGAGCTAGTGGTGGGCACCGTGAAGGATCCTCTTTGTAGGCGGTTAGGTTGGTCAATGGAGGTTATCCATTCTCTGACTAACTTGAAATTCTCCCTGACCTGGCAACTGGTCCAAAAAGCACTGCCCCTCTTCAACGAATTCAGCATGTACAAAGAACAAACAAGGGCCTGGTACCCGTGCAATGATGAACACAAGCTCGAATCGGTTGAACATGTGTTTTTTAGTTGTAGCCGGATCCAGACCCTATTGGAGTATGTCGGAGAGGTAACGGCTCGCATCAATGGCGAGAGGCCGCTCAATCTCGACGCAGGTTATTTTGTCTACAACATGGAGCTGCCGTTCCCCAGGGAGGAAAGAATGGTTTTCCTGGCAATCCTAGCAGTAGCGCGTATGGTGATCTGGATCACACACCTCAAGTTGGTCCGCGAAAGGACATCTGTTCCAGATCGGGATCTGATCGTTTGCTTTAAACATCTGCTTAAAGTAAAGATCAGATGCGATTGGAGGAGGTTGCCTAGAGTGGAGTTTGACAAGAGGTGGGTGCACAACACTAGTTTGTGCATCCGTCGAGGAGCCAAGTTTGAATATGTGTTCCCTCCTTAGGCATGGCACGGGCGGTGCTGGGTCCTTCAGAACCCATCCCACTTAGGTTAGCTAAATCATATAACGAGTCTCTTGACTGGCGGTATAAACGAGATTACACTCCTGTTTTTATTTTTTGGTATTAGAGAACCTCTGAGTCTACCCATCCCCTTCACACTACTTGTTGTTTTTTTTAAATTCCCCGGTCACCCCCTTCCCCCGCTACTCAGAGGTCACCTTCCAACCCCTTCCACCCGTTGTTTTGTTTTTCTCCCACTTCCATAAGGGCTTTTTTCCCCAATCCCCAATAGGGATCGCCCTACTTGTTTTCGATTCCCCAGAAAACAGTAGGGGGGGTCTAGTCACTTAGTACAGGGTGGCTTTACTAACAACCCAGTAGGATTCACGTTTTATTTTTTGAAATGAACTTTTCAGCTTTACCCACTCCACGAACATTTTTACTCTTAATTCAAAAACTTTTATTTGCCAATGAAATTGATCTTTTTATATCTTACACATGCACATACACACATTTAATTTTTGGAAAAAAAAATGCATACACAACATACAGATACCTATTTTATAATTGTAAATATGTTTTCTTTTACTCCAAACGCTGGGGAAAATTGGCTAGATTAGGATCCACAGAGTGAATGAGGTATTATGGTAAATGTTGCCAGTCAAGAGTAAGACTCCAAAGTCTGTATTTGTTAATTTTTTCACGATAGTCACAAAGACCCTGTACCGTTCCCCTCCCCAATTTCTCATAGGGCCTTGTGCCTAATTTTGTTGTTTATGATTTTTTTGTGTTCAATTGTATAATTGTAACGTCAAATTTTTGCGACAATAAAATATATAAATAAGATCAAAGTGTAGTATCTGTTATTAGAATTCAAGCGGTCTTATCTTTCGCCCCCTACCCCCACTAAGAAAATAAGGAGGAGGTCAAGCTTTAGAGAAACAAACGTCACTCGAAAATAAGGATGGTCTTCTAAATAATATTTTTAATTCAGATGTGATTTTTAGAATATGATATCTTGTGTCAATTTAGTAATCGATAAATATAAATCATGCATCCTTTTATAATAGAAGATAATGCTCGGTAGAAATTTAAGCTGTATAAGACGCTTACTTGCTCTTTTTGCTAAGATCAAAGTGTAGTATCTGTTCCGGCAGATGCTGCACTTAAGATAATTTGTACCAGTCAGTGGAGGGGAAACCCTCTATACTGGGACAATTATTATTTTTGGTAACCAGAGTGCCCCCTTTTTGCCTACTTTTAGGGGAGCTGGTTTTTACCTCACATTAAAAACGGCCTTGTGCCTAATTTGCTCAGTGGGGGAGCAAATAAATACCATCAAAGTGTAGTATCTGTTCTTAGAATTCAAGCGGTCTCATCTTTCGCCCCCCACTAAGAAAATAAGGGGGAGATTATACCTGGGATCTCAAGCTGTAGAGAAACAAGCGTTACTTGAAAATAAGGAGGATTTATGCCTGGGATGTGATGAAATCCATTCACTCACGTTTCGTATATGTAATGTTTTAGATTTAGATGAATTGTTTACATTTTAAAACATAGTAAAACGAATCTCGTTTCCTGTCTTACTCTAAAGAGAAATAGTGTTACTAAAAAAGAAAATGGCGCTTGGCTTTGTTTTTTTGTAAAAACATCGATCGTTAATATTTTTTAAGCGTATTATTTTAAACTTCACATTTTTGGCTTGTTATTTTTCGTTTAACTATCGTATCTAACTATTTTTAACCTGCTAATGACTTTGATAACGTTTTCATAACGTGTAAGTTAATATTGTAATTTGTATGATTGTTGCATTTTTTAGCGATAACAACCTCTTATCATATGCAATGATTTTATATATAAACCGCCATTACAGCTTGCTGACGTCAAGGTCACATGACATGACTCAGCGTTTATTAAATTACGTATAAATATCGTTAAAATGTCACTTTTTGGGGTCCCCCATGTAGAAAAACGGTCAGCTGAATAACTTAGAGTTGACATTTTGGGCCAAAAATTCGATATTTGTCGTCCGGAGAGTCGAGCTTTAATAATTTGAATTTTTGTTCTGTCTGTCGAAAGTTTTTGGCGGACATACAAACACGCATGCATACATACACACATACATACATACATACATACATACATACATACATGCATGCATACATACACACATTTTCGCTTTTATATATATAGATATTATTTATTTCTCGTTTTCTAATACAATCTAAGATGATTATGGTAGTTAATATGAAAGTTTCGTCGTGTCATCTTCCAACAGCATCTTCAAGACGACAGTTCCTCGGAATGCATCAAGAGAGCATTGCTTATGAACTAGTTGCATGTAAACAGATAATACACTATATAAACCTTATCCCAAAGAGAACATAAAAAAATTGGATGAACCCAAAACAGTGCCAGTACATGTACGTTTTGAAGGGAGGACTTTATTCATACAATTTGATCTCTGATAGAGGTGCTAAAAACAAACTTTTGATTCAAAGCGTATCGCAGGAATGTATATGCGTGGCAAATGGATCAAGGTTGTTGGTAATCACATTAAACGATGGCGATTCAGTGATAGTTATTTGGTAAGATGGAAAACTAAATAATATTTCAAACCAATTATAATCGAGTAATTACTAAGAAAGTAACTAATGGATGAAGACAGATTAGAAAATTGATGTTGATATCAATCTACGGATTAAAAAAAAAGAAATGATTTTATAATCTCAAATTCTCATTATCTCTGGACATGATTCGCTTTGGAAAATGGCGAAAAATAATGAGAAATACATAAAGTCATTTATTATTCATTTTGTTAAATGCATCTGTTATGAGAAGATCGTATAGCTCATTACAATGACTCATAGATGAGTACATAATATTGCGACATTTGAGAAACAGCAAAAACCTTATAAAAAAAATAAAATATAAAACATAGAAAATTATTTTAAAGTAATAAATAAAAAGATCAATTTAAAGATTTCGTGAAAAATGTTAAAATTTAAAAAAAATTTTAATAAAATTATATAATTAAAAAAATATATAAAAAATTATATACTTAAAAAAATAAAACATAGACAAAATTATATAATTAAAAGAATAAAACATAGAAAAATAAAAGAACAAATAAATAAGTAAATTCAATATTAATCTTTAACATTGATTAAACCGACTTTATCAATTTTAGTTTATCTTATTATTTATTGAGTAATCTACTTTTTTACAAAGAAATCGCTCCACACAGGGTATGAAACCATTTGATGTAGTGAGCAAACATGTTCGAAACGACAACCAAGGTAATAGCAACAGCAAGGATTATTAAAACAGTAATGAATATGAATGTGTGTTATCTCGTAAAAAAAATATTACGTTTTCATTGAGGGCTTGTGGTCGGACGTCGCAGTCCGCAGAGGCTTACGTGACGTCTGGAGGACTCTATCTCACATGCCCTTAGCCGGCTAGACTCGAACAAGAAAATACGTGTTTTGATGCATGCTGCCCAGAGGGGAACAGTACGAGTAGGGCGACTTATGTTGTGTATATGCATCTTATCTCACACTATTTCACTCTATTTCCCTCTTCACTTACTCTCCCTGTCCGTCTGCATCTGTATCTCACCATCTGCCTGTCTGTCTGTCTGTCTGTTTCTCTCTCTCACTCACTCTCTCTCTCCATATATATATATATATATATATATATATATATATATATATATATATATATATAGTAAGTAAAATGTATATGGCGATTAAGCTTAATCGCCATATACATTTTATAACTTACTAACTAGCTCTACATACGTATTGAGCACTTTTGAAGTAAATACTTAAAGTTTACGCATAAATATATACTTTCGTATATTAATTTTGTGTGAGTAAATTAAGTAGTTATATATATATATATATATATATATATATATATATATATATATATATATATATATATATATAGCATTTCAGCCCGACGTTGCCCAGGTGTTTGGAGGTGTGTGTGGAGCAAAAAAAAGTGGTAGTAGGAAGGTAGGCTTGAATCCGTACTGCGAAGGACGAAATGAACGGGGAAAAACGTGACGTCTTTGCTGTTACGATCATCGCCAAACCGGAGTGACGTAGGTTTAAATTAAGGCTATACAATCGAAAAGAGGGGATGACTTTCGAAAATATCGGCGAAAACAGAGACATCTCCTTATTTAAAAGTACCCATTTGAGGGTGAAGAAATTAATGTTTTAAGCCAATTTTTCGACATTTGTCGTCTGAATGGTCGAGCTTCCGAATGATACTTATCTTGTGAAAGTCTGTCGCCTCTGACATGCAAACATACATACATGCATTTATATATTGGTAGCTGAAATTTTCGACCTAAACCGATTAAAAAGCTTGCCGTATCTCTGAATGCTCTTTATGTGAAATTCCAAAAGTTTAGCCCAGAAATTTTCCGAGTAATTTGGTAGAGACCACAGAGGTCAATATTTTTTTAAACTTTGACCTCTATTATGACCCCTTAACATTTATTGTTTTAGGCTACAATCAAGTTATTAAGTAAGATCCATGTCCCCGGAATCTATATCTAAAATTTTAGGTGTTTAGACCCAAAATTGGAAGAGGAGTTGTTAGAGAATAGAGAAAGAGAGAGAGAGAGAGAGAGAGAGAGAGAGAGAGAGAGAGAGAAAGAGAAGAGTGTGAGTTATAGTATAGACACGTTGACCGGAAGTCAAGATCAGCTGATTGGATTGCGTGTGAGTCATGTGATCAGGTTAGCTGAATCGAGGAGATTTGGTTGGGAATGGAAGAGAGCAGACGGCTTCGCCTTTGTTTCCTCCCCTTCGCCGGAGGGAGGCGAACGCTGACGTGGTAAAAATAAGACCTAGAAGAAAAACAACACAGGCCAAATTCACTTTCCATTCTTCTGCGAACGATCTGGAAGGTGAATAAAAAACTATAGAACCAATTTCTTGTCTTGGAGTGAAATAAACCTTCGTCCCCAAAAACAGGTATCAAGTCTCCCTCCCAGACGAGAATTTCCAGATGGACCAACGAAATGACAGAAGGTATGTTGAAAATACATGACATGTCACATACATATTCACACTTAACAGCATATGAACATATGTAATAGAAAGGCCACTAGACGATCACGCACACAACGACATTAACTCTGATAAGATAATCGAACACTCAATCCTTTATAAATAGACAATACAACAGTTTGGTAGAGTTATCAAAGGTCAAATCATTTTTTTTCTGGCCGAAAACGAATTAAAAAGATTTTCCCAAATCTCAGTATCATGTATATCAAATTTCGAGTCTGTAGACTGAAAAATGACAGAGTTATTGCGCAGGGAAATGTACACAGACAGACACTTTCACTTTAATATATATATATATATATATATATATATATATATATATATATATATATATATACTGGCATGGGTGCTCGGCGTTGCCCGGGTGTTTGGAGGTGTATGCTGAGCAAAAAAAAGGTCATTTTTTTATTTTACCCCTATTATAACCCCTTAATATGTATTGTTTTGGGCTCAAATCAAGTTATTAAGTTAGATCCATGTCAAAGAGACCTATATCTAAAATTTCAAGTGTGTAGACACAACATTGTCGGAGGAGTTTGGTAGAGCTCTCAAAGGTCAAATCGCTGAACTTTGACCCTTTAACAGACAAATTTCTAGCCAAAAACCGATCTCATCGATTTTCCCAAATTTCAGTACCCGGTATATTAAATTTCGAGTCTGTAGACTAAAAATTGACAGAGCTATTGCGTAGGGAAATATAAACAGACAGACACACAGACACGTTCATTTTATATATATATATACTAGCATGGTTGCACGGCGTTGCCTGGGTGTTTGGAGTGGTAGCAGGAAGGCAGGCTCGAACTCGTACTGCGAAGGAGGAAAAGAACATGAAAAAAAGTGACGTCTTGGCTGTTACGACCACTGAAAAACCGGAAGTCACGTAGGTTTAAATTAAGGCTAGTCAATCCAAAAGAGGGGATGACTTTCGAAAATATCGGCGAAAAAAGCGACTCCTCCCTGTAGAAAAGTGCCCTGTTGAGAAATTAATGTTTTTAGCCAACTTTTCGGTATTTGTCGTCTGAAGAGTCGAGATTCAAAACGATACTGATCTTGATAAAATCCATCGCCTCTGTCGAAAGTTTTAGGCAGACATGCAAGCATACGTACATAGATTTATATATTGGTAACAAAAATTTTCCACCCAAACCGAATAAAATCTTGCCCTATCTCTGAATACCCTTTATGTAAAATTTCAAATGTTTAGACCAGTTATTGTCTGAGTAATTTGATAGAGACAGCAGAGGTAAAATCTTTTTTAATTTGACCCCTATTACACCACTTAACATTTATTGTTTGGGGCTCAAATCAAGTTATTAAGTTAGATCCATGTCCAAGAAAGACTTAAAATTGACAAAGTTATTGCGTAAGGAAATGTAAACACACAGACAGACACACACACACACACAGACACGTTTACTTTTATAAATATACTAGCAGTTTCGGCCCGGCGTTGTTCGGGTCCTATGTACTGTTCATAAGGTCATGTGCATATGTATATATTAAAAGGTATGAATATGTAAAGTAATGCCTTTCTGTATAATAGTCTTCCTTAACTACCATAGAGAAAAGACAGACAGACATTTTCACTTTTATAGATATATAAATATATATATAGATAGACTGGAACTGCCGATAACACATCCACATGCATTATCTACTCTCCATTAAAAAAAAGAAAGGAAAAGGTGAGAAGGACTTATTAATATCCACTTAATAAATTCGTTGCCCCATTCCCAACTGAGGATAGTACTTGAAGATAGTCTCCCCTCCCATATTACTGCATGGATACTTTTTCATGTCTGTAGATTAAAAGTCTAGGAGGAAGTTTGTAGGCAAAATTTGTTAAACAAAAATATATACGTATACATAAATATATATGGAAACAATTTTGTATTTACTATAAACTTTTTACGCAAATATTATGCAAGTGTAAATCATGTAGAATATCTGCATGATTATAATTACACGCAATAGTTAACTAAAGATAATTATTCCATTAGAAAACCGAAGCAACTAATAGGGAATTAATTAAAATGAATGCTTAAAAGAATATGCGAATTAGCTAGATCTTTTGCTAGTGAATGCAATTCAACAACCCATATATAAGAAAATTGTATTTTTCAAAAATAAATAACAAAGAGGGGTTTTAATATAAATATCAATACAAACAAAAGAAAAACGAATTTATAGGCGTATATCTATCTATTATATCTATAAAAGTGAACGTGTCTGTCTGTCTGTCTGTGTACATTTCCCTACGCAATAACTCTGTCAATTTTTAGTCTATAGACTCAAAATTTGAAATACCGGGTACTGAGATTTGGGAAAATCGATGTGGCGGGTGTCAGCCAGAAATTTGGCTGTTAAGGGGTCAAATTTTAGCGATTTGACCTTTAAGAACTCTACCAAACTCCTCCGACAATTTTGGGTCTAGACACTTGAAATTTTAGATATAGGTTCCTTGAACCAGGATCTAACTTAATAAAATGATTTGAGCCCGAAACTATAAATTTTAAGGGGTCATAATAGGGGTCAAATTAAAAAAAAATTACTCTTTTTTTTTTTTTTTTGCTCAGCATACACCTCCAAACACACGGGCAACGCCGGGCTGAAATGCTAGTATATCTATAAAAGTGAACGTGTGTGTGTCTGTGTACATTTCCCTACGCAATAACTCTGTCAATCTTCAGTCTACAGACTCGAAATTTTATATACAGGGTACTGAGATTTGGGAAAATCTATGTGATCGGTTTTCGGCCAGAAATTTTGCGATTAAGGGGTCAAAGTGCAACGATTTGACCTTTGATAACTCTACCAAACTCTTCCTATAATTTTGGGTTCAAACACTTGAAATTTTAGATATAGGTTCCTTGGACATGGATCTAACTTAATAACTTTATTTGAGCCCTAAACAATCAAATTTAAGAGATCGTAATAGGAGTCAAATTAAAAAAGTTGACCGTTTTTTTTGTTTCTTTTTTGCTCAGCATACACCGCAAAACACACGGGCAAGGCCGGGCACCCGTGCTAGTATATCTATAAAAGTGAACATGGCTTTCTGTCTGTGTACATTTTCCTTCGAAATAACTCTATCAATTTTGCAGTCTACAGACTCGAAATTTGATATATCGGGCACTGAGATTTGGTAAAATCTATGTGATCGGTTTTCGGTCAGAAATTTGGCTGTTAAATTCAACGATTTGATCTTTGAGAACTCTACCAAACTCCCCCGACAATTTTGTGTCTAAACACTTGAAATTTTAGGATCTAACTAAATAACTCGATTTGAACCCAAAACAATAAATGTTAAGGGGGTTATAATAGGGGTCAAAATTACCGTTTTTTTTGCTCAGCTCACCCCCAAAAACCCGGGCAACGCCGGGCTGAAATGCTAGTATATATATACATATATGCATACAAGTCTCTGCTCTTACCCTTTAGAATTATTTATTATAAATAAGTCTGGGTGCCCGGTTTTGCCCTGGTGTTTGGAAGTGTGTGTTGAGCAAAAAAAAAAAAAAAAAAGTTGTAGCAGGCAGGCAGGCTCGAACCCGTGACGCGAAGGCGAAAAAGAAAGTGAAAGAAAATCTGACGTCTTACCACTACTCCATAGCGCAATCGGAAGTTCGGAACCTTAAAATTAGGCAAAGTCAATCCAACCGACATAATTATTTGAAAAGATGGCTCCTTCTTGTAGAAAACTCCCCAGTGAAGGAATTAATTTTTTTGGCCAAGTTTTCGACATTTGTCGTCTGAGCCGCCGAGTTTTCAAAATGATACCGATCTCGTGAAAATCCGTCGCCTCTGTCGAAAGTTTTAAGCAGACATACAACCATACAAAAGTGCATATATACACACACATGCATACACACATGCATACACACATGCATACATTTAAATAGACAGGTGAGATTTATATTATAGATTAACCAACATTTTGTCGACGTCGTCTTCGAAATCTAGAGAACGAAGACCATTTTGCCTCATTACTTCCTCTTTCTCTCAGGAGAGACGTTGCAAATCTTTATCTACTCTACCATAACTTTTTATGGTAGTTGTCTGATTGAGCTTCAACCTATGGTTTCAACAGGTAAAACTCCTGTCAAAAATATTCGTCCATCTACAACAACTGTCAACAATTTTCTTCACTCTCGATCCGTGCCTAAAACTAAACGAAAACTCCATGATCAAAATTTCTTTACTAAAACTGTTCGTCTGTGAAACAATTGCGATGTTGTTGCTTTCTAATTAACTATAACATTGGCGTTTTCCAAACCTAATATAAATAATCTCTTGTCGAGCGGTCCTTTTATATAATTAAACCCTACCCAAGTTCCACCATGAGTGACCATCACAATGATGTCTCGTCATCTACATAACACTCATTAACACTTATTGTAGGGTGGATCTTCCGGTTTTGATAAGCGATTACCCTGATTGGAAAAAAATATGAAAATGCAGTTGTATGTTTTCAGCGATGGTAATGGTGATGTCGGCAATCACAACGACAAGAATAAGACAACAACGGCTATAATGGATTTATACACCCGTCGGTAAGGCATGATATAGCACTCGTTCTATTATAACGAAAAACTTGACAAAAGAAACTGACCATCAATCGAATAACGCTTTAATCAAATAACAAGGAACTGGAAATTTCACCATTTCCTCAATAATCTCAACATGACTGTATAAACAAATTGTGATTGAAGGCCTATCTGATGTTAAATGATAATTTTATGTGTAACATTTTTGGGAAATTTTATTTACCATGTATTTTGGTGTATAAGGCGACCGTCAGATAAGACGAGGTATAAAATTGGAGCAGACTTTAATAAATTTATCATATGGCGGTTGTATAAGACTGCTAAATAACGAAACCATGTTAGTTTAGCCGAGGCTGGAGATTACAACACTCGGTATCTTATGAAATATTGTTTTTCAAAGATTATTTTTTTTTACTTCAAGGGTCGTCTTATACACCGAAATATACGGTATTTTATTTAATTCTCTGTGTCTGTGTAAGAAAGCTATTGAATTGGTCTATTATTGTTTAAGCGCTAAATAAAATAAAGGTGTTGATATACCGTAAAGCTAATAAATACAAATAAAGGTTCTTGATATGCAGGCTTCATCAATGCACATCGGGATAAAACAAATAAAAATAGACCGATAAAAGAGTCAACGGTGGACGAGTATATTTCTAGAAACAACTAGAAAATTCGCTGGGATTTTGCGGCAAAAATAAATCGCCTTCGGCACAATGTAGATGGTGAATCGATGCTGGTTAATTGGAAATCATTTCCTCGGCATATCACTCAACTGAAGTTTTAATACAAAATGTCCGACGAATGGCAACTGGAGACGACAATGCCTTTGAATGTTCCAAGAATCAAAGGTCAACCGAGGCGAGGTCACTTTTCACCATTGCGATTTCTCAACAACTTGGGTAATCTATTTATATGAAGGCAACATTGGGACCAGCGGCAACGGAGAGAAATGTCGGTTGAATCTGAACAAATATTAGCGGATACGAAGTTCTAAGGTGTAATTTGGTTTAAAGGTGTGTCAAACCTTCGAAATTAGAAACAAGAAAAAATATACAACACACATTTCTTCTAGTGATTAAAAGTTGAGCTTATTGCTTGTCTCGACCTTTCAAAATGTTGATCAGTGCGTGAACCGATTAAAACGTATCCATAATCTCATTACCGTGTATATATATACAAAGTTTTCCTTACATGAGATGGGTCTGGGTATACTCCGTGAATTATGACCGAAAAATAGATTAAACGCGTTGTTATCATAAACAACGAGTATTTAGTTTTAGCTTTTTGTCGCATTTTTTATCACATGCTTTTGTTCATAAATCCCTCTTCTTTCACCACGACTATAAACCTGCTCACGATGTCTTCAGCAATCGACAATCTCTGACTGAACTTAACATCGTTACTCTGCAACAACCTCCATATGCATCTGACCTCACATCCAGTGAGTTTTCTTTCCCAAGTATAAGTTAGTCATAAGGCCGCCAGTTTAAAGGACCGAAACCCACCAACCCAGATGTAACCATGGAGCTGAATAATCCCCCTCAGCAAAAAAGGATTGTATTAATCTCGATAAAAATTACTTTTTAGGTTGAATTACATACGTTCAAATTAAGATAAATAAGTTGTGACAAGAACCCCATAGTTTTATATGAAATCAAACAGTTACAGATTATCTAATGTCTATTTTCCCTACATTATAATCCGACTTTGAATCGAAGTATGCCCTCGTAGGTACGCAATGAACAGAGACCGAAAATCCATTATTTCGTTTTACCTTTATACCCGTCTTTTCTCTGTCTGTTTCCCAATATCTTTCTTCCAATCTACCCTCACCTAATCTATTTATTTCCATCTGTTCTCCTTCTATCCAATCATCCATTACTAATCTCCCTATACTCAATATCCATCTTCCCAATCAATCCATTTTACTAATACAGGGTGACCAAAAGAAAAAAAAAACGGGCCCCAACTATAATTAGCCCCCGTTTCTTATGCATGTTTTTTTTTGGGGGGGGGGTCACCCTGTATATCTTTTTGCAACTTCTCTATATTCAATATCCCTTTTCCCAATCTCTCAATTTCAAATCATTCCATTTGCCACCTCTTTCTACCCAATCTATCGTATATCTCTCATAACAATCTCTCCTTTCTCAATCTCTCACTTTGAAACAACTTTTTACCAGTATGTCTCTCCCAAATCTCATATTTTTATATTCACACCCATCTTCCTAAACATCTTTTTCCCCTTACCTTCGTCTACCAAAAGACTCTCGTCTAAATGTCCTGCTTCACAATGTTTCTTTTCCCTATATCACCATTCTCAATCTCTGTCTTTTATCTCTCTTCGTTCCCATTCTATCTACACAAACGGTTTTTTTAATTCCCCCTTTTCCAAATCTCTCTCCCCTTCATTAGTGCTTTCATATATCCCTTCCAACTCTCTCTCCTCAATATTTCTCTTCCCAACTCTCCTTAGTTTTCCATAATCTCTCTACAAAAACTTTTATTACTTTATGTCCTATTCTTCATCTTTCACTCCTTAAATCCTTTCCCTCGTGATCTCATTTTTCATCATCCCCCCCTTCCATGTACAATTCCTTGCTTCCAATGACTTTCTCCACAAAAATACCAAGTCGAATGCTTCTTTTCGCAATTTCTCTCTTCCCAAAATTTCTTTTCTCAAAACAGGTCTCCGTTTTTTACATTTCTCTTCGAATATCTCTTCCCAATGTCGCTTTTCTAAAGCTGAACTTCCCGATCGTTTTATTTCCATACTTTCTCGTTTAAAGAAAACCCATAATTACTATTGTCTATCTTCCTAAGCTTTCCATTTCAAATCTATATCTTCACAATTTCCTTTTCCCAATCTCATTCTTTTGCAATCCCTCTATTCTCAACCTATCCCTTTCACAAGCTATTCCATGCAAATCACTCTTCATACGCTTTCTTTACAATAGTTCTCTCACCAGTCTCCCGCCTTCTAGTCGCTCTCCCAATCTCTCCCTTGCAAAATTCCTCTTTTCCTAGCATATTGTTTCTCAATCACTCTCATTACAACCTTTATTCTAAATTTCTCCCATCACAATATTTCCCTTCCAAATCTCTATCTCCCCCTATTCTTTATTTCAATGCTCTTTCTATCAAACTTCTCTTACTTAATAAACCCCCTTACAATATCTCTCATTAATATCTAATTTCGAAATGTCTCACTCAATCTTTCCCTTTTCAACCTCTTCCTTTCTAGTTTTTCTCTTCCCAACTTGTTTTCCAAATCTAATAATTTACTCACTATTTACTCTAGTACTCTCTTTATCAAAACTCCCTTTCAAATCTATCTTAGCAATCCAATTTTTTTTTTTAGATATCTCTTTTTTTTTCAGTCTTTTCTTTTCTTATCTTTACTTTTCTCAATCTCTTCTCACAATATCTCTTGCCTTTATCTTCCTTCCTAATAAAATATTTCCTAACCCCTTTCATTTACACAATTTCTACTACATTGTTACGTTAGCGATGTCTATTCTTTTTTATTCCTACTTTTCTATTTTACAAGTAGTTGCATTCTTTTGCCTTTTTTTCGTATTTCGTTCTTTCTTCTTTTAAATCTAAGCATATGTTTCTATATGTCTTTCTCCTTTGTCATTAATTTTTACTTTTGCTTTCTATCTCTATCACAATTGTCCCCCGTTTCTCAGGCAATATAATTTTTTTTATGCGCAAATTACTTTTACAAATCCAAATTCACAACGATGTTATTTTATTTTTTAAATTCAGAATAATGAGAAAATATTTTCGTTCACTTTCCCAGCTACTTAAAAAAAATACCACTTTAACACTTCTGCATAGATCTGTTTTCACCCTCCACCCCGTTACACCCATCGACCATCTTCGACCCTAACAAACATAGGTTATTTATTCTTTCCCAATAAAGACGCCAGCTAACAAATTGTTCCTAAGTCTGCCTTCGACTGAGGCTCCCCCCCGCTTTTTTTTTAAAATAAGGCCAAAGAGCCGATTTTGGCGCAATATTATGGTAAACGTTGAACAATGGCAGCGATAGTTCTCACCAGACATGCTCTTTCTTTCACAGAGTGGTTCTAGTTAATCCAATTCTTTGCTTTCTTTCACAACATCCATTAAGAGGAGAGGCTCCTTAGCGTTTGCGAGGGAGCAGAAATTGACAGCACGACAGAATTATATCGCCTCCCAATTGCTCGCCTCATTACAGCGTTGCTTTACATTATTAAGGTCTGCTTTCTGTTAAGCACTTACGCTCAAATTGAACCCTTTGCCCCCCCCCTCATTTCGACATTTTCTTGCGGAGGAGTACCGGCTTTACTTAAGGATTCAATTATTTCAAGATGGCGACCGGTGAGAAAAACCAGGAAATAGTCAGCGTTTCCAAATCTTAATCGAAAAGTGGCTCATATTGTGTCATTAGCCGTTGAGTTGAACGGCGGGAAAATGAGTGTTTGTAACAACAAGACGCGTGAATTAGTTTTGCCCACTTCAGATTTCTGTGCGTGTATGTGCGTATGTGTGCGAGAGTGAGAGAGAGAGAGAGAGAGATAGTGAGAGAGGAAGAGATAATAACACAGGAAGAAGGAGAGAGAAAGAGAGAGATAGAGAGAAAGAGGGGGAGAAATGAAAAGAATGGAAGTGGACGGAAAAATCGATAATTAGAGATAGAATAAAGAAATGAGAAGCTTTCAACTTTATT
This sequence comes from Euprymna scolopes, assembly GCF_053919585.1. Taxonomy (NCBI): domain Eukaryota; kingdom Metazoa; phylum Mollusca; class Cephalopoda; order Sepiida; family Sepiolidae; genus Euprymna; species Euprymna scolopes. The sequence continues at coordinate 111,716,067 of NC_136489.1, read as the reverse complement.
TTAAGATAGAAGCAAATAACAGTATCATAGCATGACTTCGTGCGAGTTCGTGTTATAGAGAGCGCAAGAGAGATAGAGGAAGTGGGAAGAGGGGAAAGATGAGAGAGAAAAAAAGGTAAATATACTTTTATTTTCGCATGTTTGTGAGCGAAAAAGAGATATTGTCGGAAAAATAGATGGATAAACACACACGCGCGCACACACACAGACACACACACACACACACATATATATATATAAAGAGAGAGAGAGGTTGAGTGTGTGTTAGAAATGAGGAGAGGGAGAAAAAGAGCAGTCGGAAGTGTAATTTTTTTACAAAGGAATCACCAATTATCAAGACCCAGAGGCCACTCGAGAATATGGGTTAAGAGTGTACAGTAGTCAAAAGGACAATATCATAGGAATCGATGGAAGTGTAAATTTGGTAAATTGGATTATTTAAAGGGAACGGCTCATCAAGAACTTGTTTACATTGGACTTGAAGACGGCTATATTGTAATTAGCTGGAAAGCATGTAAACGGAAGAGATTTCCACAGATATGCAGTTCTTAGAAAAAAAGAAATTGGTAAAAAAGCTCTATCAAACTCCTCTCTGAACAGTTGACCTGCAGAGTTCAAATTTGATATATAATATATTTGGGCATGTAGCACACTTTAAATTTGGTTTCTAACCAGTAAAATAGCAGCTAAGAAATCAAGATTGAAGGAAAAATTACCTTGGCCTGCCGTATTTTTCTGTGCCTGCGTCAATTAAAAGTTATAAGATAAACAACGTGGTTTTTTGCAGATTTTGTATGCGTATGAATTTAGATCATCCGCTAATGAATAATGTCGCAAGTTTAGATATTTTGGTTTCGACACTAGCTGATGGCACACAAGTCATTATATTTTTTAATTTCGAAATCACTACTAGGTACAATATAATAATCCATAAAAAATTGAGTCTAAAATAATAAAAACGCAATCTGCATGACTTAAAATATAATGTTTAAGCGTATTTTACGATCTTTGAACAACGAGCGTTAATTAATTACTTATCCATTTTTTATGGTTGGTTTCATTTCACTATTACGCTGAATTCTATTATGCATAGTTTCTAAATTCTACATAATTGCGTAGGATTAAAGATAACATATATATATATATATATATATATAAACATATATTTATACACATATATATACACACATATATATATTTACACATATATATGCACACACTTATATATACATATATATATATATATACTTATTTCCACACATATATATACACATATATATACACATACATATATACAAATATACACATATATACACACATATATGCACACATGTACATATATACACATATATATACATATATATATATGCATATATATACATATATATATGATGGCAGCAAATCCGTTTTCGAACATTGCCATTACTTGATATATATATATATATATATATATATATATATATATATGCATATATATATGCATATATATCTGCATATATATATGCATATATACACGAAAACAAATTAGTGATGAACTGCACGAAGGTGGCTTTTAAGCCCTGCGAAACTCTGGCATTCTGTGGCACACAGTGTGCAGATATGTGCGCCATTAGCAGCACGTTCTTGATGGTAAGTTCTATGTATAATCAAATGCCGCTTCAAACCACCTGCTGCTTTGTACGTCTGCCTGCAGGTTACATCTGGCAACAGTGCGCTGATGAGTTGTCTGGTGGCTCATCAGCCCAGCTCCTCTCAGACATAATCTTCCGCACACCTCACACTCCAGCGGAATTTGGCGCCCATGCACATCCACTGCCCCTTTCACCCTCTCTTTCTGGATATCACGTTTCAGCCGCTAATACTGGGTTCGATCTGCC